>NW_026252160.1:0-96601 GCF_025399195.1 Umbelopsis ramanniana AG | reverse complement strand
CTCTTGGAACCCAAGCTGATCCACTATATAATGTCATCACTTTGAATACCTGTGACGGACCAATTATTGGCTGCTTTGGTGCTTCTTTCATTGGCAACCTAACTGGTCTGTTAAGCAACCCAGGAATGATTACCAATCTTTCTGGATATAAAGGACCGACTTCTGGAACCAAATGGCCAACTGGCGCTACTTTGGTGATCAATGTAATGAATTTCCTCAATTTCTTGTAAGCTCTGATATGCCTGATGCTTACTTTGTGACTTTAACTTTTAGGTACCTGTGGCAGTAGGAGGAGCTTTGATCATTGATGCCGATACTCCTAGCATTGGCACAGATCCTTGTCGAACCATTTGGAACATCTATCCAGTGAATATCGACGGATCACATACTAACGGACCCATCACACTATCACGCAACAGCAAATCAGCTCTTCAAGGATTGATTTTGGCTCCAAATGGTTTGTTATATGCTATTCTGCTTACATTGATCAGAAGCACCCTTCTAATTGTGAGATATTACATTTCAGCTGCCATCTTGGATGGACCTACTGGAAACTTTGCTGGATTGTTGGTTTCGTATAACTATAAGTAAGTGTAAAGTGTCTGTAAAGTGTTCCAAAAATCTCGTGTCTGACGGTGTTCCTTTCTATCAGCTGGCAAACATCCAATGTTAACATTCTAGATTTCACAACTGCGTCCGGAGGTGTCTGTAAATCATTCCTCGGATGTGCTCCAAATCGAAATGTCACTAGCACAAGCATGTTAGCATCTTCATCGGTTAGTGCAACAGTGTCATCGAACTCAGGTACGTTTGTAACAGCATATGCTGTAAACCAATATCTTAATATTTAATTCGGCCCTCTAACATACCTTTTACACTCATATCTTCAATTCGTAGCATCGTCTTCGGCAGCATCGTCTTCGGCAGCATCTTCCTCGGCAGCATCATCCACTGCATCATCGTCAGCTTCCTCAACATCCAATGTAGCTTCCTCTTCAAGCAATATCAATGGAGGTTCATCCAGCACAGGTAACGCGATTGATAAAACTTCTAAAATATCATCATATGAAATTATTAACCATCTTGATTTGATAACAAACAGTAACTACATCAACGACTGTTTCATCACCTTCGGTAACACAAACTTGCGATCTGTCAACATCAATTGATCTGCCAAGTCTGCAGCTCGCAGCCTTCAATGGTATCTTCTTGAATGACTTCACATCCAGTATCACCGCAGGCCTGTTTGGAAGTGCTGGAAGCTATGGTCCAATCGCTGTTGGAAATAATCTGTATGCACCTGGCTACCTCGTTGCAGAGAAGACTAACCTGACTGCATGTACTGCCAATGCATCTGGATTTTCTCAATATGGTCTTGCTGTTGGAGGTAGTATTATCAATGGAGGAACTCCAAAGGTTACTGGCAACGTATACGTGTTTGGCACGGGTACTGCTACACTGCAACTACCATCGTGCTCGGTCAGGAAGCTCAACGACAGTCAACAGTTTGATTTCGCTGGTGCAAGGACATCATATCTCCAAGCATCTGCATATTTGGCAAAACTAATTCCTAACCTGAGAATGAATAGTACCTTTGCAATCTCATCTCTAGGAACCCAAGCTGATCCATTATATAATGTCATCACTTTGAATACCTGCGATGGACCAATTATTGGCTGCTTTGGTGCTTCTTTCATTGGCAACCTAACTGGTCTGTTAAGCAACTCAGGAATGATTACCAACCTTTCTGGATATAGAGGACCAACTTCTGGAACCAAATGGCCAACTGGCGCTACTTTGGTTATCAATGTAATGAACCGTTTCTGTTACATGCGGTTCAGATATGCCTGATACTTACTTTATGCCTTTGACTTTTAGGTACCTGTGGCGGTAGGAGGAGCTTTGATCATTGATGCCGATACTCCTAGCGTCGGCACAGATCCTTGCCGAACCATTTGGAATATCTATCCAGTGAATATCGACGGATCACATACTAATGGACCCATTACACTATCTCGCAACACCAAATCAGTCCTTCAAGGATTGATTTTGGCTCCAAATGGTTTGTTATATTCTATTCTACTTACGTTGATCAGAAGCACTGTTCTAATGATGATAATTACAATTCAGCTGCCATTTTGGATGGACCCACTGGAAACTTTGCTGGATTGCTGGTTTCGTATAACTACAAGTGAGTGTAAAGTACTTGTGGAGTGTTCCGAGAAACTCAAATCTGACAGTACTTCTTTCTATTAGTTGGGAAACATCCAATGTTAACATTCTAGATTTCACAACTGCGTCCGGAGGTGTATGTAAATCGTTCCTTGGATGTGCTCCTAATCGAAATGTCACTAGCACAAGTATGTTACCATCTTCATCAGCTAGCGTAACAATGTCCTCGAGCTCAGGTAAGTCTGGCAACAGCATATGTTGTAAACCAATGTCTTAATAGGTAGTTCGACCCTCTAACAATTACTTTAAATTAATACTGTCAATTCGTAGCATCATCCTCGACATTGGCATCTTCGGTATCATCATCCACTGCGTCATCTTCAGCTGTCTCAACATCCACTGTAGCTTCTACTTCAAGCAATATCAATGGAAGTTCATCCAGCACAGGTAACGAGATTGTTAAAACGTCTATAATATCATTATACGGAATTATTAACCATCTTGATTTGATAACAAACAGTAACTACATCAACAACTGCCTCATCACCCTCGGTGACACTAGCTTGCGATCTGTCAACATCAATTGATCTGCCAAGTCTGCAGCTCGCAGCCTTCAATGGTATCTTCTTGAATGACTTCACATCCAGTATCACCGCAGGCCTGTTTGGAAGTGCTGGAAGCTATGGTCCAATCGCTGTTGGAAATAATCTGTATGCACCTGGCTACCTCGTTGCAGAGAAGACTAACCTGACTGCATGTACTGCCAATGCATCCGGATTTTCTCAATATGGTCTTGCTGTTGGAGGTAGTATTATCAATGGAGGAACTCCAAAGGTTACTGGCAACGTATACGTGTTTGGCACGGGTACTGCTACACTGCAACTACCATCGTGCTCGGTCAGGAAGCTCAACGACAGTCAACAGTTTGATTTCACTGGTGCAAGGACATCATATCTCCAAGCATCTGCATATCTGGCAAAACTAATTCCTAACCTGAGAATGAACAGTACCTATGCACTCTCATCTCTTGGAACCCAAGCTGATCCACAATATAATGTGATCACTTTGAATACTTGCGATGGACCAATTATTGGCTGCTTTGGTGCTTCTTTCATTGGCAACCTAACTGGTCTGTTAAGCAACTCAGGAGTGATTACCAACCTTTCTGGATATAGAGGACCGACTGCTGGAACCAAATGGCCAACTGGCGCTACTTTGGTGATCAATGTAATGAACCTTTTCAAAGATTTGTGACGTAAGATATGCCTGATACTTACTTTGTAACTTTAGGTACCTGTGGCGGTAGGAGGAGCTTTGATCATTGATGCGGATACTCCTAGTGTGGGCACAGATCCTTGCCGAACCATTTGGAATATCTATCCAGTGAATATCGACGGATCACATACTAATGGACCTATTACACTATCTCGCAACACCAAATCAGTCCTTCAAGGATTGATTTTAGCTCCAAATGGTTTGTTGTATTCTATTCTGCTTACGTTGATCAGAAGCACCCTTCTAATTGTGAGATATTACATTTCAGCTGCCATCTTGGATGGACCCACTGGAAACTTTGCTGGATTGCTAGTATCGTATAACTACAAGTAAGTGTAAAGTGTCTGTAAAGTATTCCGAGATACTCAAAGCTGACGGTATTTCTTTCTATCAGCTGGGAAACATCCAATGTTAACATTCTAGATTTCACAACTGCGTCCGGAGGTGTATGTAAATCATTCCTTGGATGTGTACCCAATCGAAATACCACTAGCACAAGCATGTTACCATCTTCGTCGGCTAGCGTAACAATGTCATCGAGCTCAGGTAAGCTTTGCAACAGCATATGTTGTAAACCAATATCTTAATATTTACTTCGACCCTCTAACATTTCTTTTGAATTTACATTGCCATCCGTAGCATCATTGTCCTCGTCGATGTCCTCTGCTATTTCCTCGTCGATGTCCTCTTCTGTGTCCTCTTCTGTGTCCTCTTCTATGTCCTCTGCTATGCCCTCTTCGATGTCCTCTTCAATGTCCTCATCGATGTCCTCGTCGATGTCCTCTTCTGTGTCCTCGCCGATTGCCTCTTCTATGTCCTCGTCGATGTCCTCTTCTGTGTCCTCGTCGATGTCCTCTTCTGTGTCCTCGTCGATGTCCTCTTCTGTGTCCTCGTCGATGTCCTCTTCTATGTCCTCGTCGATGTCCTTGCCGATGTCCTCTTCGATGCCCTCTTCAATGTCCTCGTCGATGTCCTCTTCTATGTCCTCTTCTATGTCTTCGTCGATGTCCTCTGCTATGTCCTCGTCAATGTCCTCTGCTGCGTCATCCCCTATGTCATCGCCTGTGTCCTCTAAATCCGATTTTATTTCGACTTCAAGCAACATAAGTGGAAGTCCATCTAGCACAGGTACTAAGATCGCTGAGAAATGTTTACATCTATCATATTGAATTATTAATCTTTTGTGTATCTTTATGTCAAACAGTAACTACATCAACGTCTCTTTCATCACCCTCTGTGACACCAGGTTGTGATCTATCACAATCGAACGATATAGCAGGTCTACAGCTTGCAGCGTTCAATGGAATTATCTTGAACGATTTTACCACCGTCACTGGGCTTACGGTTGCAGCTGGAGGAAAGAGTTATGGTCCAATTGCTGTACTCGGAAACGTTTTCGCACCAAACTATCATTTCTCTGAACAAAGTAACTTGACTGCCTGTTCACCAAGCGACGCTGGGTTCAAAGACTACGGTCTTGTTGTACAGGGAAGTATTAACTCGGCTCCTCCTCTTTCATTTGTTCGAGGCTATGCATACCTAGCCGGAGCAGGAAGAGTTAATCTTGAAGGTACAGCATGTACGACTAAAGCAAGTAGTGGCAGCATTTTCGACCCCAACGCTGCTGATACATACAAAACGGGATCTTATTATCTTGCAACGTTGCGACCTGATTTGAGACTTGTAGATATTAATGTTCTTTCAAGTGTTGGACCACAAGCAAATCCTGCATATCATGTTATCACATTAAACAGCTGTGGTGGCATAACTGTTGGATGTGTGGATGTTCCCTATCTAGTTGATGGTTTGCTTGACGTTGGAACTCATCCACCAAACCTGGCGGCAAATCTCAGCTTGCTTTCGGATCCAAGAGGCCTTTTGACCAAAATATTGGACTATGAAGGTCTATCTAGTTCAGGAATTCAATGGCCAAACGACGCAACGCTAGTTATCAATGTAAGTAAAATCTATATGATGAAGATGCAATGGCCGCAATTTTGTGGTTTAATAAACTTTACGTAGGTACCCATAATGCAATCAACAGTATTGATATTGGACGCACTCAATCCAAGCATCGGAACAGACCCTTGTCGAACTATTTGGAACTTTTTCCCAGTTGATGAACAAGGGAAATTCGCTGCAGGCGCAACTGCAACGCTTGTCCGAGGCACCACTTCAACATTTACAGGTTTGATCATGGCACCGCTAAGTAAGTATTGCCACTGGCTACGGTATTCCGATATAACTCCCGTTAATAATTATTTTCACCATCCAGTTCATATTGTCGATGAAAATATCGGTCATTTTGCAGGAAGTCTTGTAGCCTCTAGTTACATGTAAGTTGGTAAATACACATATCGGTTATTATGAGCTTTTTTGCTGACTATTATTACAGCTGGCAGAGTACTGTTGTGGACATACTTGATTTCGCGACAGGTTCTAATGGCCGTTGTAAAACATTCCTTGGATGTTTCCCTCTTGGACAGAGTCAGACACTATCGACATCATCTTTACTATACACTTCAACAATGTCAAGTATGAGCAGCAGCGTCAGTCAATCCCTCTCATCAAGTTTGAGCGTGGTAGAATCAACAACATCAAGTGTAGAAAGCTCCTCGTCCGTTATGACTTCTGAATCCAGTAGCTTTACGTCTTCGGTAGTTACATCATCCGTTGCAAGTTCAGAAACATCTGGAAGCTTATCTTCAAGTGATGTCGTATCAAGCTCTGTTGATTCATCATCTACGGACAGTTCGTCAAGTGCATCCTCTAATCCCAGCTCAACCGAATCGTCATCCACATCTTCAGCTTCTCTACCAGTTAGCTCAGTCTATACTGGAGTAGCTGCTGGCGTGTATTTCTACCCAGACTCTAGCGCAACCGTATCGGCATCTTCTTCTTCAACAGCTCCAGCGGGTAGTTCAGTCTCTACTGGAGTAGCTGCAGGTATCTATTTCTATCCAAGCTCTACCCTAGGACAAGTATTAACAGCCACTGCCTCGACAACGGAGATTAATATGACACCGGCTCCATATCATGGTCATCATTCACATCACGATAAGGATCACAAGAAGGATAAGGATCATTGGAAAGACGATGACAATGACGACGGCGATGATGATGAGGAGGATGATGAGGACCACTGGCACCATGATGAAGAAGACTGGAACGATAAAGACCATTGGAAGCACAAGCACGATGAGTATGACGACGATTACAGCAGTGATGACCATGAATGGGACAACAACCACGACGATCACAGTGAACATGACCATGATGATTATCACAAAGACGATCACCACGCCGATAAGTAATCTGAAATCCTGTGCTTACGTCCCTTCAGAGACAATCAGTCAGTTTACTACTTTTGAGACTGTATGAGTAGCCTATATTTCTTTTAGTCAAGAGTAACATGCTGTACTGTCACTTTAAAATATCAATAAATGCTCATGATTTATTGATCTAACTTGCTGTACCTGTCAAAGACGGCAGTAAGTAACTGTCTGTCGTACTGGTTTAAATACGCCAGACTGGTAGTTAATCATCCTGCCAGTAGTAAGTGGTTGTTAGTCGGTTGTCTTCGCATAGTATACTTATTAGAAGGTAAGGTTCTCACCCATTCATCATCAGCCACTTCTTTCTCTTCATCCTCGACGATAGGCGTTTTATCCTTCTCAGCTTGTTCATCAACATCCTTCGCTGTGGCAAACATTTTCTTCATAAGATCTTTACGCTTTTCATCATCACTTGCTTCCCTTTTTCCAATGGCAAACTTCTTTTTGGCATTCGTTTGAGGCAAAGCTGGGGCTTCAGAAACTGTAGACATTGTTAGAGGGGGGGCCATCGTTAGTGACTGCATCGTCATATATATATCGACTTACGTGGTACTAAGCCATCTGGCTGCAAATTTATATATTGACTAGGTTTGATTTCTCCAGCAAACCAGCTATCGGCTGATTGTGCTGGCGATTCAACATCTTTAGTCGGACAGAATATATCATCTTGGAAGAACTCAGGCTAATGCGTTTGGAGAGTTGAATATCAATAGTGTGATAGCGGTGAGCATGATCAATAATTGTACTTACTCTAGCCCTTGGCACCTTTATGCCAACAGTCTCTATGCTAGTTGCAGTAAGGCGATAAAACTTTGCAATTTCAATTGCCTTGACGTTACAGTGCTTCTTTGGCAAGAAGGCGAAACCCTGTTGCAAAGTTCCAGACTCATACTTTGCAAGTGCGGTAAGGGAGCTCTCCTCCAGCTCAAAGGTATGAATAATCCGGTCTCCCTGCAAGGCAAAAATCGTAAGCACGACAGCAAGTCTAAAGCATACATTTGCACTTAAAACTTACTCGACCAGCAACATAAAGGACGCCGCAATCTGGATCAAAGTAGACGCTCATAACGCTTGGCGATATATCGATGTTTTTCTTGAAGCAGGGACCTTTGGAAAGATCATCCAAGTTATATACCAAGACTTCTCTGGAAGAGCCAAGACCAAAACCGACACTGGCAATCATGTTCATCTCTCCAAGCCATAACAATTTAGCGGGGCGTATGGACTGATGTCCTGGTCCTTCGGCTACAAGCTTAAAGTCAGGAACAGCATCGAATACTCTGATCTTCTTTGATTTGGATGTTGTTGCCACCTGTTGGCCATCGGTACTCCAAATAGCGTCAAACACAACATCTCCATGCTCGAAATGATGCTTTTCCGTTTTGCTATTAAGATCCCATATTCTAATTCCCGCGCTGTTTCGATCAGACGACACAGTCAGCAAGACATCTTGTGCCACAGGGTTGAAAGCAATGACAACGGTTTTATCCATTGTTTTCGCTAGAAGATGTGATTAAAGGTAAGGTCCTTGGTTGTACTGAATGCTTATACTCTATAGAGGGAACTTACAGGATAAAACCGCTGCTGGCTCTGATACATCCTCGCTAATACCCTCATCTGGAATGTTCCATATGCGCAACTTGTTATCTTCGGACGCTGCAGATTTTTATATTAGCGAAGTAATCATTATCACAGAATTTAAAGAGCTCAATGTACGAACCTGTTACAAGAATGTTTGGATTGAAAGGGTCAAACTTGAAATCGACAACAGAGGATCCACATTGAAGGGAAGGAACCTTGGTAGGTAATCGGCCTGGTTTAGACGCTGAAATGATACCTACTCGCCCACCTGGACCTGCGATAGGCACAGCAATAAATTTCGAGCTGGCCTGTAGTTAAGAGAGACATATTAGAAATTGGATGTCCATAGTGAAAATACCGCATACACCACGTCTACCTGGATGAGGTTCGTCGTGCCACTCTTATCACTGCTTAGCCCACGAAGATCATGGAAGTGCTCGCTGGGATGATATGGCTTTCCAGCTATATATTTGTAAGGTGAGACAGAAGCAGCACCATATTTAGGAAGTACTTTCGCAGGTGAAGCAGCTTCGCTTGGCTGTTTAGCTGCGAGAAGTGGTGAAGATGCGGTTTTCGTTTCTTCCGGTACCTGCTGTGGAGGAGTAGTTGTCGATTCTGAAGGCAAGGTTTCGACTGGTGTTGGAGGGCTTGAGGTTGATGAAGACTTAGTGATGTCGGCTTTTATAGGTGTCTGCGAAACAGTCTCGGCAGGCGATGACTTTTCCGCAGCTGCCGGCATTGGGCTTTTTTCTTTAATAGTATCGGCGATAGGCTGCGAAGGCGACATTTTCGTATCATTGGATTTTGCTTGAGCTTGTCGCTTTGAAGGGTCTAAGGACACGGTCTGAACTAACCCGTTCTCATTGTTCAACCAGGCGCTTGCAGACAACGCAGGAGCTGAAAAAATAAATAAAAG
Source organism: Umbelopsis ramanniana AG (assembly GCF_025399195.1). Taxonomy (NCBI): domain Eukaryota; kingdom Fungi; phylum Mucoromycota; class Umbelopsidomycetes; order Umbelopsidales; family Umbelopsidaceae; genus Umbelopsis; species Umbelopsis ramanniana. The sequence continues at coordinate 87,322 of NW_026252160.1, read as the reverse complement.
AATATCAATATGCATGCACAACATCAATTGCTAGCACCATGGATTTACTTACCGTTTCCTTTTGTGTCGGGAAAAAGCTCCGAATGAAAGTCCAAGTATTGCTATTGAACAACTCTTGAGCATCTATAGTAGTCATAGATATAAACAGAAATCGTTGCTTACTTTGCGTGGGACCTCGAATGAAACTGGCACTATGGCATTAGAAGTCAAAGTCATGACACGAGCAACCTCTGCTTTCATCACGTTCAACGACATTTTGGGCAGCAAACAGGCACCGAAGAGAGAATTGTTTGTTCCGCACGCCATATTTTCAGCTATAGTTGGCTCAGATTGAAGATCAGATAGTTGGAAAGAGCGGATGGTAGAATCTCCACGTCCAATGATATAAATAGTTTCAGTATCTTCATCATACAATGGAATGAGTTGGCCAGTGGATGAGTCGAATGAACTCATTTTGATCGGTTTGCTAAGATCACGAGCATCCCACAAGGCGTATTGGCGATACCGAATCTTGGGCAATGTTGCTTCATGTTAGTAAGTCGTTCAATAACTAATTGCGTTGATAGCTAATATGATGCTATACCTTATTCAAACCAGTGGACAGGATGAAATTGCTCGAACCAAGCCAAACTGAGCGAGAACCCTTAATGCCTTCATGTCCTTTACCGGTCTGTTAAAAATCGCACTTTAGAACGTTAAATCAATTGCAGATGAGAGCAGAAAGATTTCACAAACCTGGATGGCTGCTTTCTCAGCACGAGGATCCCACACCTGTACAATGTCTTTACCAGTCGTTGCCATGAGCGTTCCGTCGCCTTTCCAAGAGAACGAATGCACAAGACTTTCTGACTCCACTTTCAATGCTGGTGCTTCCTTTCCAATATCCCATATCAACACTTCCTTTCTGTTATTTCCAAGCGTAGTAAGTACCTATGGAAAAGAGAGATCAGCTACATGTGCACCAGCTCCACATCACATGCTGCTCATAGTTACATTTTCGGCCGTGGGGTGGAATCTGACAGAGTTTGCGCGTGGTGACTGAACATTCAACACGGCAAGAGTTGATGCCTGCTCTCCAGCGGTAATTCCCTCCTCCGGTAATTTCCATACTTTGACCTGCATGATTCGTATATTAGGAAATGTGCTGCAGAGCAATTATATGGCCTCCAACACTCACCGTGCCATCTTCAGCTCCAGTCGCGAGAATATCCTGACTAAAATCCGAAAATGTCCAATCGGTGATACCTGATCCATGGGCATGTAGCATACCAGCACCTTCCGAAGCTACATATTTGCCAGGTTTGCCAAGTGGCAAGATTCCGAGAGTGCCACCGTCTGCCCAAGTAAACTCATGTCAGGACATATCCGCCCTGCATTCAAGGCAAGTTCTGATAACTTACTGCCGGACCATTTTACCGCTACCCACTTTTGATTGGCTTGAATCAGGTTTGCATTGTCCGATAGTGTGGAGGTGCTGATCTGGAGCTCAGAGTACCAATCCTGGCAAAGTTTGGTCGAGTCAGTCAGAATGACTCGAGATGGGTGAAGAATAAGTTGTTCATACCTCCGTCTTGGCGATTCTGCCAACAACATTACGGAATTTGCTTGTGTTTTGAAAGCGTTTGCTCATGGCCAAGAGTGAGCGGAAGATTGACCTTGCACACAAAATGAACGATGAACGAACCGAAACATACCAAATTTGGCTTTCGGGTGCTGAAAATGACTGGATGTCTGTTAGAAAAAACGGCTTGTCAAAAGCCTGACTTTATTATGGTGGAAGCAAGTGTGCTTGCCTGCCAAGTATTTACAAATTAATGTATTCGCTCTATTTACATTGACATGAAGAAATCGTCAATCTCATCTTTCCTATCATTCTCGTCCAATGTGCCTTGGTAATCCGCTGAGGGAAACAGGTTACGAGGCTGAGAACGGGTATGACATAGCGTCTCTTCTTCGCCACTACTGCTGCTATCGTCCAGTGCCCATCGGTGTTCTGTTATCAAGGTACCGGTCCTTATCTTGAATTCACGACTTGAATACCATGGGGACTTAATTTCAGCTTTTGATTGCAATTTTATCGTCAACGTTACATATCACTTACTGCACAAAAATTAATTCTCGACCGTCATCTTCGTCGGTGTTATAGTCCTTATAAACATCATCGTCTTTGATATACTCTTCTTCTTCTTCAAGTTCTTCAAATAAATCCTCGACTGCGGTAATTGTACGTTTTTCCAAGGTCACAGGTGATGGTATAATTATATGTCTTGGCGGTGGCGAAGGTGTACGGATAGACCTATCGATATGATCAGGCGATTCGGTAGACGCTTTCATTTCATCAGGATACTCGTCGCATTCATGGTACCCAGAATCCCGCTTTATGAGAGATTTTTTAAAGTGTTCCAAAGTAGTCATCTTATTAGAGATTTCCTGCAGCTGTTGGCTAGATTCATCGTGTAGCATGGCAAGTAGTTGTGCGGTCTTGTTATCCTGTTGATCTGCTTTGTCTCGAATGGCCATTGATATGACATCTTTCTCACGGAGAGTATCTTGATTTTTTAGCCATGGCTTTTGATCTGCAGTTGGTTTTCTTTCAATGTAGCAAATACTTTCGCCAGTAGTAGAATTGAGATTATCATCCGCCTTGTCTAGATATTTCTCAGAACTTGGCATGATACATCGCAATCTCTTAAATGCTGGCACATAATCATCGTTGTCTCTTTCTTTTCTCTTTTGACCAGCGTAAATTATTTCCGTGTCGCATGAAGAATCTCGATCCTTGTTTTTGAAATTATTGACACCTGAGGAACTTTTTCCTTGCTCTCCGTTGGGGTTTTCAAGTGCAAGCGCTTCATTCTGAGTGCCATTCGACGCCAAAATATCAGAGCCAGGTTTCAATTTTTCTATTTGGAAGAAATTTGTAGCAGGTACGAATGAGAAACCAATATTAGAGATCGAGGAAGGACTAGCCGGATTGTTTGAACCGGACATAAAACTGGTTTTTGCAAATGCGGATTTCTGTGTAGCAGGTACGTCGTCGAACTGGTCAAAGAATTTATTTTAGCACTCTACACGTGACACCTCCATCCTTACCAAGCTGAGCGTACTCACCTCTACCTCCTTTGGCTCATGATAGCTGCCACGTCGTCGCTTTTCGCTAGGAGACTCTTCTTGTTGCAATGCGTCGATAACAGGGTGAAAGGGAAGCGGATGTGAGACATCACCACGATCAGAGTCAGTCCAGTAAGAAGGTAGCTCAGTATCAGGCACACCATGAATGCTAGGAACAATTTCGCTCTTTCGTTTTAAAAAGAAAGGGTTATGAAATGAAGATGAGGTTTTTGTATCGTAACTTGAATCTAAATACTTCTGAGCAGTGAGACTGTCGCATCTTAGTTTTGGAGCGTGCTTATCCTCTTGCAGCAAGCTATCCGCGGTAGGCATATCCTGAACATTATGTACCATTTTGTGCTTTCTTTTGGAATTAAGCAGGGAATGCGGTGATACTGAGGTCGCAGTAGTAAAGGATGAGGAAAGGAGTCTTGTTTCCTCCGAATCATCGCATTGTCGCTCTATGGCATGATCCACTTCTTGTTTCGCAGCATCATTTGTGGATTGACTAGAGCGTACAGCAGCGTACTGGGACCGCTTGCCACGACGCAATGCACACATGTTGGATGGTGACCTTAGTACTGACATACATATGCCTTGCGTTAGCATCTCCTTTTTCTCTTTGGATTTCATCGACGAATGACGAGAACTAGATTCCGTAGTTTGAGAGATGGATGCCGATCGCGAAGTAAAAGTGGTCTGGTGCACGGGAGTAGAGTCGTTGAATACTGACGCCAGCGATTTCGGTGGTCTTGTATTTTCTTTCGGTTCAGGTGAAGTGGATGTTTTGAAAATAAGTGGAGCTGGTAGAGTCAATTTCAGATTACGTGTTTGATTGGAGGAAGCAGGAACTTTGGAGGCGAAACAAAATGGTGGTACCATGCTTGTACGTTCTTTTTCAACCGGTGGAGTGGAAAATGTGAATGTGAAAGGTACCATCTTCGATGTATTTTTGTTGTCCTCTTTGGAAGCGGACCCTCTGAAGGTGTAAGGAGCTGGTCTATTTGAGTTGCCTTTTTCTTCAGGAGAAGCAGAGGCTCCGAAAGTGAATTTTACTGGCGGTAGAGTACTCGTTTTTCTGGTATTGACAGTACAGGCTGTAGGGGTGCCACAAACTGTTGTTTTTGAATTGCTTTTTACATCAGACGGAGCAGCAAGTGTGAATGTAAAGGGAACTATGCGCGATGTAGCTGCGCTTTCATTCTTGGTATAAGAAGTAGAGTCTCCAAAGGTAAAAGGAACTGGTCTTTTTGCATTGCTTTTCTCATGAGATGGAGAAGACAGTCCGTAGGTATGTGCAACCAGATGAGGTCCACTCATATTTTCCTTATCGCCAGTAGAAACAAAAGTTTTGGACGCGGTAGAAACTGGTATTCTTGACTTGCATTTCTCAGTAGAGGAGGCAGAAAACCCGAAGTCGGTCAGAGAGGGCGGTCTCAAAGCGCCATTTACATCGAAGGGTGAAGAAGCTCCTAAATTGAAATTAAATGGCTGCGACGAACATGTATTTTCTTTTTCATCAGAAGAAGCGGCTGCGTTGAAGGCAGGTGGAGCTGGCCGTGGTATTCTTGAGACAGTTTTCTCATTGAATGAATTAGATCCTTTGAAAATATACACAGAGGGCTTTCCAGGATTTACTTTCAAGTTGCCTGAAAGTTGACCTTGAGGATATTTCGAGTATATCGTTGATGGAGTGACTGGGGAATAGGCTGGCCATTGCGGAGTTGTAGTTAGGTTCTGCCTAGGCATTTCGAACGTGAACTGGAAGTCACTGCCTTCTTGAGAGCTTCCAGAGTTGAATGTGACCGAAGTAGGTTCAACACCATAGCTTCTTGCTAGTGATGGGGTAGCAATGTCGCCTTTCTTTTGTGCCGGTATATTGAAATTGAACGGGAAAACGCGGTTATTCTGAGTATTTCCTGAGTTTACTTTGAATGTATTAGGGCCGACGTTAGAGTAGCTTGGCCATTTTGGAGCAGCATTCTCACAGTTCATTGTTGCCATATTGAACATGGGCTGACAAACATTGTTTTGCTGGAAGTTTCCAAAGTTTACTCTCAACGGAGCTGGGTCATCGCGATAGATAATTCGAACTGGACGTGGAATGTTGTCGCAATCTTTTACGGGCATGTTGGATTGATAGCTTATTTTGAATTATCACAGTAATCTTTGGAATTGTGCAAAAGAAAGTTTGATCTGACGGTTAACAAGCTTCGTTTCCTCCTCTGGAAACCTCTGCTCGAACAATGGAGTTAAAGACAGAGCCGTGCTTTTTCAACCTGAGGAGTTGCGGCTGTTCAAAATCATTTTAGGGCCGACTTGCCCAACGACCACAAAATCAAGCTCGTTAAGTCTAGCTGTCTCCTTTTCAAAGCTTCGTCGATTATTGTTATCACTGGCAAATAATTATTCGATTTTATGCGCAGTGTATTGTCTGTATGGCCCTCTCGTCTTTCCTGCATGTACCTCTTTGGCGGAGAGCTTAACGACTACTCCGGACGCTGCTGACAGTAGGTTGTACATTAGCACTGTTATAACTTCATCTTGTTGTTTAATGAAATTCACGAATAATACACCGGATGGTAACCGTGTTGTTAATTTCTTTCTATCTATTGCTCAAGAAAATTCATGACCATATTCATACTTGGCAAAACTGAATATTTGATCAAACTTGATGTGTCATCCTCTGACATGCCGGGTATAAAGAGAAACTGTGATTGATTGCATGGGTATGTAAGGTGGTAAATGCTCTATGAGTGCTCAGTCTTTACTGCACATTTGATCTCCACGCAAAGGTCGGTCAGAAGCGCAGGTGGAAGGCTCGTCAAAAACGTCAATCCTGATGCCCTCTCTATGGCTTCTTGGGCAACCTTGAATGTTTCCAAGGTGATATTGTTGGCTATGGGTTGGTTTGGAAACACAAAAGAGGCAGTACTGTACGTTTCATTTCTTTTCGCTAGCACCACTTTGTAGAAATGAGTTGGAACAGCCACATTTGGAGGATTTCCAATCATCTATGTATTTCATTAGTACGAAGATAAACATAGAAAAGGCTCTTCGCAAGGCACATACCTGGTACTTGACATAAAATTTACCATCTTCTCCTTTCTGAGGAAGAAAAAGTTCACCGGTCCACACCCATACATCGGGATATGTGTCAACTAAACTCCTAACAAACTCCTCCACATAAGCCCAATCTATGAAGTTGAATAAACATTTCAATTACTGGGTCATTCCAACCGTCAACTCACATAAGCCATTTGTACTTACAGCCTCGATTGAAGCCAACCCCGACTTGGGGAGCCATGTTGGTTAAAAAAAAGGTCTCATCCATGGCCTGTTGAGTAAAGGTAGCGTCAGCAGCAGGTGCCTGATGACCTCTGTCAAAGCCACTTCTGATATAATCTTTTAGCAAAGCTTGGAACATGGGTGGTATAGCTGGATCTTCTCGGAACGACGATCTGCTGCGATCAACTCCTTCGCCAGCCGTCAAGGTTTGTCGGTTTAAATGTTCTCCGACCCAATTCGCGTTTCGGTCTCGTCGGTTGTAGTTTGCCATATAGGCGTCACGCTTTAAGTCGTCGCTTACAGGCCCTATAAGTCCGCAGTGAGAAAACTTGCCACAGTAGAATCCCACATGCATTAAAGTAACCTACCAGGATGACCAAATTGCAGGATACTAGCGGCAGTATCATCAGCTACAGATGGAACGGCGTTCTGTTCTACCTTCCTGACAATCAGGTTTCTCACAGGATGGGTCCACTGTTGTGCAAAGAGAATAGTGGCCATGCCAAACAGTGTACCGCTAATAAACCATAATAGACGGGAGGAAAGCATGGTTGAAATGAAATGTACACCATGAATTCCAGGTTTATATTTTATTATCTACAGTAGTTCCAAAGGGGGTGAGGATATGGTCACAACACATTTATGCTGTCGGTCACGTTATGGCTCATTTGCCAATGCAGAATTCGCTGAAAAGCATATCCAATACTTGCTCCACGTCCACCTTTCCCGTGATTCTCCCGATGGCACTGGCTGCTTGTCTAAGCTCTTCTGCAGCCAATACAATATCGCTCGTGGCGTAATCTACACCATGCGGTTAGAAGAAGAGTAAGAAGATGGTTATTAGCACTGAAACTTACCTGCTACCATATCTAAGGCTGCGAGGCAAGCAGACAGATTAAACCGATGTCTTGCCTGGGTAATGAGAGCCGAAGAAGACGTTGCACTTTCATATCTGTTGAGAAATGATCAGTTTTTTTTTTTTTTTGAGTAGCATCCACTACAGTTTCTATTATGCTTTGCCCTTGCCTTTGTTTCAACAAATCTATCAATGATTCTAATGCTTGATCGATGCCTTCCCCAGTTTTACAACTGATGAGCCATGTGTGTCTGACTCCCAGGGTTTTAGTCAATCTTTCAATTGTTTCCTTCGAAGAAATTGTGTTGGAGGCATCACTTTTGTTGATGATCAAAATGGTGTCGGGAGTGATGGACTCATTTAATATTTTGTGACCGTGGAGTCTTTCAAAGCTTTCGATTTCTGGAAGGGGTAGGAGGCAAATGTGCATATCTGAAGTCGATATCTTGGCCATGGCACGTTTTACGCCTTCCATCTCAATAAGATCGGATGATTCCCGCAGCCCTGCCGTATCGCTTAGCACCACCGGATAGCCACCAAGATTAAGGGACACCTCCACGACATCCCTGGTCGTCCCTGGTATGTCAGAAACAATTGCCGCCTCTCGCCGAGCTTATGACATGTTATAATCCATATCCCTAGTCCATTGTAGTGTCAACACTTCGCACTCACCTAATGTGTTCAGAAAACTACTTTTCCCTGCATTTGGTGGTCCAGATATCGTTATATGAATTCCGTCTCTCAATATCTCTCCAATACGATTATCATTAAGATGTGCCTTTATGGATTCCCGTAATCGTTCCACAATTACCAATACTGTTCAGATTGAAAATTCAAGTCAACAGGTCTCCAAAGTAGTCGTTAAAGGTAGTTACTTCGCTTACCATCGTTCAAGACACCATCCTCTATGTTCTCATCTTCTCCAAAATCTATAACCGCTTCCGTTAGAGCCATGCATTTGATGAGTTGTTCACGCCAACCATCATATTGTTGTCGTAAACTTCCCTGGATTGTTTTTACAGTCATTAGCATGAAATGTCGGGTATATTTTCAGATCAGTGTTAAAGTGATATATACCTCGGCTTGGCGCAAGGCTAGCTTTCTCTGCATTTCAGTTTCTGCATTGAGAAGATCTGCTAAACCTTCCAACTCGGTCAAGTCTAGCTTGTCGTTGTCAAAAGCTCTAGGAAGGCATCAGACCGTTGACCACATCTTAGTAAATCGTACACAATGCTCTTTTCCCTCTTACCTTCGAGAAAATTCACCACGATCAGCAATGCGATATTGGGTTATGCTACCCAAAGCATCCAGTACACTTCTTGTTACCGCATTTCCACCATGGATGTGAAACTCTGCCGTATCTTCTCCTGTATAGCTTTGAGGTCCAGGAAACCAAAGCACAATACCTTTGTCCAAAAGTTCCTTCGAGCTTGGGTGGTATATTTTTTTCAGCACGGCTTGCCTTGGAGCAGGAAGTTTCTTCATGTGAGTCATTTTCAACACTGCCTGGAAGCGAATCAGTCAGAAAGTCTTCTTTAGGACACAATTGGCGTTCCAGTACTTACTTCTTCCGCGTTCTTTCCAGAAATGCGTATCACGGCCACTCCGGCTTTACCTGGAGCCGTGGAGAGGGCAAATATAGTATCTGGTCCTGCTTGGGGCTGGACGTATGAAAAAGCCGGAATGGAGTTCTGACTTGCAAAGAAGCGGCTATGAGCCCTGGGAAAACGTATTGCACAACGAGGATATCGCAGTGGTAACGCAGCAGAGCCAACGTTATATAGTTGTCGTGAAGCAGTACGACATGGCAGCATTGTCTAAAGCTGGGTGTTACTGGCGGGAGGGCAGATCTGACAATCCACTTTTTTTTTTTTTTTTTGTTGCCCTTTTTTCAATATAAATTATTTAGGTGCCGTTAAGTCTTTCATTCATAAATGTCGACAGCTTGGAATGGACGATTATGGAAGCCTATCCTTAGGTGGCAGAATACGCCCACCGTTTGGAAACGGACAATGGCAACAGCAGTCAAAAGCACACCGGAATTGTCCAATCGGCAAAAGTTCAATCAGCTACAGCCGTCTCCGAGTATATTCAGCAAACTCGAAAAGCTAGGATTTGGAGAGTTACGAAGAACAGGGCGGTATGCAGCGTTATGCAAAGTTGTATCCAAGAACAAGGACCAGAAGCAAACATTGGAGCCGAATTATAAGGTATGAGAGCGGTTTGACACTTGGAATGATACTCGCACCAATTGACACTAAGGCAACACATAGTTCCCGCTTTTGCAATTCTTTGCTGGAGCAATGATACCTACTTCCATCCCTGAGGAGACAGTTCCAGAAGTGGCCTTCGTAGGTACGTCGTGAGCAGTGCATAGAATTTTGTCCCAACGTAATCTACGTTTTACTAACACCACTTGATTTTTTGTATCCTTGCATCTTAGGTCGTTCAAATGTTGGAAAATCCTCACTTATAAACGCACTAGCTGAGTCTTCAACTGTGCGAACATCCGACAAACCTGGATTGACACAACAGCTCAACTTTTACTCTGTTGGCCGCTTATTTACCATTGTCGACATGCCAGGATATGGGTTTGCGTTTGTGGATGAGGATAAGCGACGACTTTGGCGAGAACTGGTATGTCACATTGAATTCCCATTTGATCTGATAGACAAAGGCGAAATCAGTAATTAATTGTATTGGTGCTTGTAGATGGAGACGTACATGACCAAGCGATCTACGTTGAAGATGGTTTATGTTACTATTGATGCTCGTCACGGTAAGCACTTGGAAACCCCGTTTTTGAAACAATCATTTGCCTGAGACTAACGCTGCTTGGACTATTGCAGGTCTCAAAGTTGGAGACAAAGATTTTCTCGCAATGCTTGATAAGTAAGTCTATGTCATTTATAGACGATGACCGACTACAATTACTCATTTCTTGCCACTCACTAGAAATAGAGTGCCATTCCAAGTGGTCCTGACCAAATGCGATTTAATTATCCTTCCTACATTGGCCCGCCGGTACATGATGCTGTTGAGTGATGTGAATAATTATAGACACGCTCGTAAAGAGGTTGCCCTGGTGAGCTCACGAACCCAATCTGGCGTCAATCAACTTCGCAAGGAGATCCTGAGGACAGTCGGGAATTTGCGATCGGAAAAATACTACGTTGAAAAAACAGAGCGACAAAAAGCCAAACAAGAGGATCGACGAAAATAAAGTAAAGTGGATAGATGAAGTTCATAGATTGCATTGTAAATAAAGTACATTGGTCGTCGACACTATTCTGAATGACTTGCTCAATGTGGCCATCATGGAATACAAGTATACGTTCCATATTACCACTAACACCTGTACAGCATTACAACAGAGCACGATCCTGAGCTAGAGCCAGTGTATATTGATAGGCTTGGCCGTGTAACCGTATTAATTGGACGATTCATCCACTAGAGCGCCTCGCCCATAAACTACCACGGTGATATTCTTTTAGCAGTTTCTATTTTCGTCATGGTGACAAGTTGTTGGGCCATTGAACAATCGCTGTTGTGCTGCAATTTAAACGTTTTTGTTGATTTTTTCTATATACGGGTATATCCGAGCGTATAGACATTTTCATGTACAAAAAAATGACAGGGCTACATGTTGTAACCCTAGAGAGGGGAGAAAAAATATGATACAAGAAAGACAGATTGAATATGTTCAAGCCATACGTCTAGAATGATGGACTGTTTCAGAAAGTGAAAGCAATCCGGGTGGTGGCAATACATGACCATGAGGCAAATTTCTCAACGGCGGTAGTATTGGCAATTCGTGTCGAGGATAATGGCCAGTTGAGGTTATCTCTTTCAACGTACAGAGTGGAGGAGAAGGAAATGGCGACAGTGGTGCAGACGTGGGAGTGCCTATGGTTGGATGCCAGCCATCACTGGCTCTGGCACTACCATGGCTTGAATGTGGGCTGCCAGACGAGGTGATGGTAGGGAATAGACTAGGGCTGAAAGCTTCTGTTGGAGAGCCGTGCGACAGAGGCGGAGATACGGAGGGCGAGGAATGCATGTAATGGGGACTGTCCTGACCCGACTGTCTATGCCTGTTTTGACGATTGCTGGCTACTTCACATTGTGCTTTTCGTTTATTTGACCTATGGCAAACGTTAGTTTCATGGTCAAGTAATGAGCGGCAGTATTGGAAGATAATTACGTTTGCAGACTATTTTCTTTACGAATACGAATGCGAGCTCCTTGATCATAGAAAGAACGAGACAAGAAAGTTGGCTCCATGGCACCTGGATAAGCCTTTGCAGTATATATCATAAATGGAGAGGATATGATAGACATAACGTTGATGACCTTGGCGCTATAAAAACAAATCAGTGGTCAATGGCGAGTATCTCTTCACAGCTCGAAAGGAATGTGTACGTACTCTTGAATTTTAAACAGAGTAAACTTGAGACGAAACTCGCCTTCTGCTTTGACTGATAAGTCTCCGAAGACACAATAAGCGCCATCTAGAGGTAGAGGAATGTTTGAGTATATGAGTGAGATAGAATCTTCTTAAAGTTCGAACCGACCTTGATTGTCGATGTCTTTCAACTTATACATGGCCGATACCACTTGACCGGCTAAGGCGGGATGGTGCGGTGTATAGACTTTTGAATCGTTCGTTGGATGCACCAAGTTAGCACACATAAAGTAGTTTGGACTTTGTAGCCAGTTGCTGAGAAAAGACAAATCCACATTAGCGCCAAAAAATAGATTCAACCGAACGGAGTTCTCGGATTTCCACTATACTATACCCTTCGTTTTCAGCTGAAACACCATTCAAGCTTATTTGCACAATTGGAGGAGGTTCGATGACTCGTCGTTCTATCAGCGAAGGTACGATGTGAGACTTTGGTGAAGCACTAGGTATGCTATTCTCTATTATATCCTACCCCTTTCATTTCCTGTGCTTAATCTGGCTTGTTCAGGGTGTTGTCTGATATTCAGGTTGAATTGTCTAGATTTAAATTGTGTAGTCAGCAGCCGTTGATAAACAGATGGTAGTAGGAACCGGAGACATGCATACGAGAATCTTTCTGGTTGATATGGTATATCCTTAATATATTTAAAGGATGCAGGGTTACGCTCTGGCATCCTGGACTTTTGTCACAAGAAAAGAAACAGAAGAAGAGTTCTTGGAGTTGGGAATCAAAAAAAAAATATTATCAGATTTTTGCGCAAGCGGAGATGGGACTGGTACACAACTGGTGAGAAAAGGTTTATCCTGCCGGCGAGATGCATTGTGAAAGCAGAATTTGATTCTCAAGTGGATGAATGAATTCTATCTTTGACTTACTGAGATGTTTTAAAAGCCAAGTTAACGTCGACGATCCTTTCTGCGTTGCTTAGCCACTCAGCAAGATTCTCCAGAAATCTTCCGCCTTATTGCTGAGCTTGAAAGAATCTGATAACACACCCGATCAACCTGATCGGGTGACATGAACGGTGTCTGCTTGAGTTACAAGAATGACATCGAAAGCTTCCTTTTTTCAAATGTCACAAAAACACCTTCTCCTAACCATCATCCCCATTTCTACGCTCGATGTAGTAGTTTACTCCATGTAATGTATACCCACAGCCGCCAGATTCAGCTTGCTTGCGTCCATCTGCAGTACTTTAGTTTATCAGATTTCTTGGCTGGCTGTAAGGGGGCAAATAAGACACAGAAGTATTTTTTATTTCAGTATCCGGTATTTCCACATATGCAATTCGCACAAGAATGTGGGCCCACTAAAGGCAATTGGGCAAACTTGATGTTAGACTTGATATCCTATCGTAAGGTAACACTGCGGCTAATATTACTATGTTATTTGGATTGAGGCACTCTCTGTCATCTTTAAGGCTATAGTTTAGATGAGAGCAAGGAAGACATTTTTTCATGCATTGCAAAGAACAGTAGATACTTGCAGATGGTTGTACAATGGTGACACAGAGAGGAAATGAGTCCCTCATAACCAGCAATTGTGTCATAGATCACGACTGCTAATGCATGAAGTGGCATCCCAGTTTTGCTGACGTCTGTGTAAAGTTCACCCGAGCACATTTCGAAAATACTCAGATCAAAGTTTCAATTGAACAACACGTGAATAAGATTAGCTCTCTCTCACTGCTCTGAGATGATTCTCTCGCCCAGGTACGAAAGCTTCTAATGATCTGATGGGTTGCCAGCGGATGATGCGAATATTTCCATAACCTCGAGTTGAAGCCAAAGACTTTTAATTCTCGAAATGGATGGGATCAGCAACCGACATTATCCATCAACACACGTATAGCCCCCTGTTGGACCACCGTATGGGCGAAAAGAAAGTGGCATGGAGTGAAGGTTGCCATGGCTCGCCTATCCACCGAATGGAACACAAAGTTTGAAGCTAATAAGTTTAGAGCTTATGCAATTTACGGCGGGATTCCATCTCATTTCGATCACTGGCTGAGCGTGATGTCAATTTTTTTCGCGCTGCCACATTTTAACACCCTGGTTGCACTAAGCAATCGGAACACACGTCGCGTATCCTAGCGGCGATTGGTACCTGAGGTTCCAGCCGTTGGATGTGACTATGCAGCTAGCTCTCACATTCCCTGACTGGATGATTAAGGTTTTCGGCACTTTGTTATGGCGGGAAGTAACGATGCTGAATAAGCTTTTTACTCCTTAAGGATACGAGAACGTTATTTGCCAAGAAATCTCAACCAGGCAGCATTCAGTTGACTAACCGCATGATGAGAGACGAGAACCTAGAACCCTTGAGGGGCTCCGCCATGACGTTGAGATTTAATCTCGTTTACTAGGATGACTAGCCGTCGGTAAAGGCTGTCGTGACATCAATGGCCACATTTTTTTTTGCACGACACAAATTTTTTGTTACAAGTAACAAAGCCCGAAAGCTTTAGACTACTTTTTTATATGAAAATGAAAAATTCTATTGTGATGAAGTAGTAGATTTCTATTACCGTACTATCTACAAAGGAATGTGGCGGATATCGCAGATGTGTATCAAACGGAAGGCGTATTAGCCACTTAAATGGGGGGAAATGGATCGGTGGAGATATGAAAAAGAAAAAAAGAAAGCGCCTGGAGATATATGTATCAATAAATGTTGGATTTTTGTTCGGTTGAAAAATCGTAGGTCTGCAGTAGAGGGCAAGACTTCTGGAAGGCCAACGTGGTGAGTTCGGAGATCCGAGTTTGACCTCTACATACCACGACTTTCATTCGAGAACACGATTGAGCGAGAATCGTTAGAGATTTGTCGGTGATCTTATTACTTTGCACTATGCCGTGCGGTAGGCTAATGATCAACTCCTCCAGGTCGAGGCAATGGTCAGCTAATGCCAGAATGGCAGAGTCTGAAATATTGCCACTATGCTGCAGGTTGAGGCGTCGGAGACGTGTATGAGTTCGTGAGATTTGTATTATGACGGCGTCGTTGACCGAACAATTAGATAAATCCAGCTTGGTTAAAATAGAAGATATGCTGCTACGTGTCAAAATTTGTATTAAGGCAGCTGAGCAATACTGTGTACATGAAGACATATTCAGCTCTTTAAGAGACGAAATATGGCGCTCAACAAGCGCAGGTGGCAAAGCCAACAATTGACTGGTGTTCAGTGTGTCGAAAGGCAAGGATGGTGCAGTGAAGAGGATTGATAAATCAGCGGTCTTCACCTGCGCTGCAGATTCTTGATCCAGCGCCGAAAAATCATATCCAGTGATCCAAGCATAGTAATATGGCAGATGTTGGCTGCCCTTATTGCACGTTTTGGATTCCGATGAAAGCTGGACGATGTGTGTCAATTTTTCCACGGCTCCCAGGCTATTTGGTCGAGGGCATTTCCAAACCGCTTGTAGAGAATGAATGGTAGCCCTTCCACAAGCCAAACCCAATGATATCAAATCAGAGTTACTGGGTATATATTCTACCAAGACACGAAGGATATCAGGTGGAAGTGTTTTCTTGCGTGGCATGGACATGTTAAGGATGGGGTATTAGGAAGGTCGTCGTTTGCTCCACAAATGATCCACCTTCATTCAGAAAGAGAGGGAGAAAGAGAAAGAGAAAGAAGGGGAGGAGGAAGAAAATGGATGCAGAAATAACAGAATTTTTCATTCAGCCATCTGAGTATATCATTGGATCCACCGTCTTGTGGCGAGCATCATCAACCCACGACAGTGCATTTGGGCTTGTTAGCTGAGTCTAGCATAACCGGTTTGGTCAAAAAAAAATTAAAACCACACGTTCCCCTCCCTCCTTTCCAGCACCCCGCTCACCAAAACCCGAAAGTGTCAATTCGTCAAGTTCGCTTGGAAGCTATCTTAATTCTCAGTTCTCCAGCATCTCGGTTCGTGAAACCATTAAATATCAGCGTGAAATTCACAAACAAGGAAGCAGTATCAATGTAACCCTGAACGCCATGCAGAAAACGTGAAGTATCACGTCACATAGGAGGTAAAAAAAAAAATCCTCAAAGCCGCGCAGTACACACGACGTAAGTAAAATAAGTCGATTGCGATAAGCCAATGACAGCCCATCACAGGAACATGGTTTGCCGAGCGTTTTCGTATTCATTCCTAAAGCTTCGTCGCCACATGACCATAAGGAAAAATAAAAAAGAGAAGAGGTCAATGGCTTCGGTAAGAAAAAGTTATCAAATCAGGCTAGTTGCGAAACTATGGTATGGCTTACAAGGAATGACAAATATTGGGATGGAGAGAGTGTTAGCGAGTGAGAGTTATGAGATGATGGTAGAGGTATGTAACCAAGTTGGCTTGTATGGTGGATGTTCCGGCTAGACAGTAGGCGGGTTTTCAACCTAGGGAAATATATCATGAGCATGGAAGCAAACTAATCGATGTGATAGCTCGAACGTTTCACACACGTCTATTCTCCGCTTGGCTGAGAATGATGTTTAATGGCAACGGTGTGTTTGGAAAAAATTGGAATACCTTTTAACGAATGGACCAAATTAAAATGACATGAATCGATATAAAGTACAGCTTGCTCTTCACACAGCTCTCATATATACTTTTTTCAAACTACTACTTCGTAATAAACAAGTTAGGAAATATGCGTACCGCCATCATCTGTTCAATTGCTTGTGCCATGCTGGTTCTCCAAGCTGAAGCTCAGGCTCAACCTGCTGCAATTACAGGTAAGGCGATAGAGAGATCACCCATCCGATCACCCTAACTTGTTTACAACTCCCCCCACTGATCAACTGTTTATGTTTGGGTGCCACAGTTACTAGGTATACCACTATTACACAATACGAATATACTGGTGAGTTACCCCTTTTGTTAACGATCTGATGAGTGGAAGAAAAAATTGGCTGACTTTTGTTTTTAATGCAGGTGTTCCGCAGTCCCAGCCTACCGCTGGTCCCGATGGTGAGGGTATGGGGGCTAGTGCTAGCGTAGATGAAGACTCCGTGATGGCCTCTGCTACTGTCTCTGGTAAGGCGGCCAAAGAAACCTCTGTGGATGCTTCAGAATCTGGCATGCCTTCCATTGAAAGAATTGCTAAGGACAAGGACATGAAGCCTACTGCTTCTGTCAACCCCAACGTCAGCGTGTCTTCCAGTGGCACTGCTCTGTTCACCTTCACACCCCTTACTTTGGCTCCAGAAAAGAGCAAGGCTATGGCATCTGCTAGCAAGTTTGCTGTGGACCCCCGACCCTCTGTTACCAGACCCAACACCAGTGGCGCTGATGTTTTGTCAGCTAGCAAGCTTGCTGTTGCTGCCATCGCTGCAGTTGCTGGTTTGGCAGTGTTGTAAATGGTGGTCTAGCAAATCCTCTCTCTCTTTCCTCAAGCTAGCACCCAATGAAACCTCGCAGTTCACCTGTTCCATAATAACCGTCCACTTTCTATCATCTGTATACTAATCGAAACTTTCGGATCACTTTATGTCAATAGTCGTAGCACAAACAACGATCGCCGAAAAGCCTTCCAAACCACTTAACCTTTTAATAAATGTTGGTTTTTTTTTAAATATTCCCGCACTGGAGAAAAAGTTTGTTTGCCTACGCCAGTGTTGCTTGGCAATGATCAACAATAAGATTTCTTCCATTACAACGTAGTACCACGCCAGGAATGTTTCATAAGCAACTTGATAAATGTTAGCAAGTTTTAATAGATTTATGTTGGGCAGCATTCATGTTAATGCTCATGCCATCCTCAATAACACTGAGATAGTATTTATTTACACAAAAAAATGAGGTGAATGGGGTACAATGTGATGCAATGAGAGTATAGATAATTAGAGATATGGTTAGAGTCTAATACCTTCGACTAGCTGTTATGGAGGAGCTTGGCGACGAGGATGCAGTTCATTATTAGCAAGGGCAGATACACAGATTTCATCCCATAATTCACGAGGTAGAAGCTTGTGGGCAAGAGATTCCATAGAGACCTTGTCGTTTAATAACCTTTGCCTATATTGGTATTTTTGAGGTATGTCAGTCAAATCAACACAATGCGATATCACTCCGGACATTTTGGCACCTACCTTCGCATCAGACACTCTACATCCGTCTCCTGAATCATTGTCCGCCCAGCATGACCAGCATACACCGATAAATCTTCAGAAGCTTGTGCAAAAAATTGGTGCGATCTGCAGATTCAGAAATGATCAATCCATCGTTGCTTTAGATGATCACCCTAGCTAGCTGTAAACGTCACTCACGCTTCCATGACTGTTTCTAATGCTTCTCGCGAAACTTTGGTCCTTGAGAAAGACGAAAACAAATCTTTGATCAAAGCTTTGGGAAGATTTGGAACTACTACTCCGGCTTCCGAAACCCTTAAAGAAATAACCTTGTCAGTTCAAGTTGGCTAAGGAGAAAATAAACAGCCAAATACCACTCCTCACTTTTGCGCTGGTGCTTTGTTTTCTCTCCGTAACTGATCAACTTCAGCTCCACTTCTTGCTGCTAATTGCGCCAACGTCACTTGAACCAACGGCCGATCAGGTTCTGGTATAGGCGATTGTGGCTGTAGCTTGGGGCGCGAGGAGCTATACAAATGGAAGACAAAAGGGGTGGACGGAAACGACAAATTAGTGACCAGTCGATCGATCGTCCTCAAGCTTCCCAAATCAAACAACTCACCCGTGCATCCCGCTAACTCGGTTTTCCAGTTCATCGATCGGTGCAAACCCTAATTGAGATAGCCGTGCTCTGGTGTAAAGTACATATACAATTTAGTGGAAGACTTCAAATGGTGCCTGTTTGTTTTTACCCAACATTCATTAAGTGATACGAACTGCTTTGATTCCATATGCGCTTGTTTGGCATGGTCGTCGATTTCCTCATCCACTTCATAGTCATCTCCCTCACCTATTTGTGGATCAAAATCAACTGGCATGTCATCCTCGTGTTCCAAAGTTGGAGATGGAGTAGACTGCGTAGGCACCTTTGTTAGCGCTTCCCTATTCGATACAAACATGATTAGTATACAATAAAAATAGACAACATAGTTTCAGAAATAAAAAATTATTGACTAACGGTTGTTCTTCCTTGGCCGCTAGCTCGTTATGGACTGGCATAGTTAAATCTATTTCATCTGACGATTCTCTGGAGACCTTTTGCTGGTGTTCACCACGATGTGCTTTAGAAGTCGCAACGTCGTCGTCCATCGATACCTCTTCCTCCATCAACTCATCTTCATCTTCCCACATCGAATCTCCAAATGTAGCATCACTATTGTATGTCAATCTTCGTTGTTTTTCAACTTCATCGCTGCTTAAGAAACCTCTACGATTTCGATGGTGACGAAACCCGAACTCAAGAGAGTCACGAACAAAAGTCTTTTCGTCTTCATCCAATAGTTGAAACCGTGCATGCATTTCATCTATGCTCATATCGGGTAGAATACTTTCTCGGCCACCTTGAGGTGTCTCTGGAAAATGGGTATCATCATCTTGCCCAACTACATCCGCTAAATTGTGATCCATTTGATCCTGTCTTGGCGTAGGGCTGGGGTCTTTTTGAAAATCAGGCACTACACATGGACTATTTGTTAGTAAATTGGTTCTATTCAGTCCGACTTGTTTCATTTTTGGGGGTCTTACTTCGAGTCAAAAGTCGTAAAAGATCACTGGGTGTACGAATGTCAGCGAGTCTATTT
This sequence comes from Umbelopsis ramanniana AG, assembly GCF_025399195.1. Classification (NCBI taxonomy): domain Eukaryota; kingdom Fungi; phylum Mucoromycota; class Umbelopsidomycetes; order Umbelopsidales; family Umbelopsidaceae; genus Umbelopsis; species Umbelopsis ramanniana. The sequence goes on along the minus strand of NW_026252160.1, from coordinate 67,900 downwards.
ACGCGCGCTGGCGTCTCAATGACTTTTAGTAGACTTCGTGCTCTGTACGTCTGTCCGGAAAATGCTGTGTTTCTAAAAGAGCTACGTCTTGGCGTTCCGGGTAAGAATCCCGACAGCTTGCGATTATTGAGGGACCGTCGAGGTGTGCGTGGTCCTCTGCTTGGTGTGTTAGGAGTGAGGTGACTTTGACGTGACAAGCTTTCCGGTGGGTTAGCACCAGGAGCTATCATTCTCGCGAGGGTTTGAAGAAGGTCAGAAGGAGATTCTTGAACTTGCTGTGATGTACCGGTTTTTTCTCGTCCTGGTGTGCGTAAAAACGACGTACGACGACGGTCGAACGCTTCACTCGATCGGCCAGTATCAGCCAAGACGCGAGTGACATCACTAGCATTGAGGGCAATAGTACGCCTTCTCGAAGTTCTTATCGGTGTGCTAACGGAAGGGTTGCTTCTTACTTCACGCGTAATGGATGCTGTAACATTGTGTTGAATGGTGGAACGTCGCCGTTTACGAGACGATGGTGAGGATTCAGGAAAATTGAAGCGGGAAGGGGTTTGATTGATGCGGCCAGCCGAGGAAGGGGTTTGTGGTATGGATGGTGATCGCGGTGGCGGAGTCCTAGGTGGCGAACTATTTGGATCTAGAGTGTCCATGTTGGGGTTTCGCGACGAAGAGGTGAATTCCACAGTTTATGGAAGTTTTATGCGGTGGAAGGAAATTTGTCCACGCGACAGAAATTCAGTCAGTCGGACTGTATGAGGCCGTTCGTTGTCAATGAAACGTAGTCGTCGTCGTCTACCGTATTGTACCCTGCTCTTACTTGCTTCTTATTTAGCGTGGATTGTTCATGATTTACTATAATAGTGTTCTACAGAAGTAGTTGCTCATTCTGGCAGCTGAATAGGCAAAACAAGCTCTGGGAAGCGCGATGTTATCCAAACGCATCATATAGAATTCTGAGCATACTTTGTAATGGGCAATCTCTTCAACTCTTGATACTAAACAGTTGAGATTAACACTTCTTTTATTTCTGTTAATTACCGCGTTTATCATACCATAGATGCATCGCGACTTTTTACATATTGAGAGTCTTAGTTTCTAACGGAAAATTACCGAACATTGACCTGCTGACGTCACGTAAATTTGACAGACTGCGACTTTTCTTTAAGGCTGCGGCTTAACAAAGGAAGTGCCAGTCATTCAATCCTTCACATCAATCAATGGCGGACGTTGCTCCAGCTGGGTAGGCATTAACACTCCTTAATCGTGACCTCTATATTCATCAACTTACACTTTGTTTTGCTAGATCTGTCGATTCTTTCAGTCGCTCTCGATCTCGCTCGAGATCCCGTTCAGCTTCTCCCGTTCGACGCACCAATGGTGGTGACCGTTATAGAGATCGATCACCACCACCACGGCCACTTATTAATGATCCTGATCCGATCCGTCGACGCGAGAGAGAACGACAGCTCATGATGAGACAGGAAATGTCAGCTACCAATCCACCAGCAAAACGCAAAGTTGATCCTGCGGAAGAGATGCGAATCGCTCAAACTACCACTAAAGCTGGAGGTGCTTATATCCCTCCTCACAAACTTCGACGAATGCAACAGGAGATATCAGATAAAAGTAGCAACGAATATCAGCGTATCACATGGGAAGCTTTGAAGAAGTCTATCAATGGTCTCATCAACAAAGTTAATATCACCAATATCAAAATGATCATACCAGAAGTTTTTGGAGAAAACCTAGTTCGGGGAAGAGGACTATACTGTCGAAGTATTATGAAGGCACAGAGCGCCAGTTTACCATTTACATCGGTGTATGCTGCTCTGACCGCGGTCATTAACACCAAATTGCCCTCTGTTGGCGAATTATTACTGACTCGACTGGTTGTCCAGTTTAGACGAGCATTCAAGCGAAACGACAAGGTTAGTAGTATCTCCACCTGACAAATCACATACTTTTGTTACTGATTCTTTCCTTCGCACAGACTGTTTGCTTGGCAGTAACCAGCTTCATTGCTCATCTCACCAATCAACTTGTCGCCCACGAAATTCTATCTCTTCAAATATTGGCATTATTACTGGAGCGTCCCACCGATGATTCTGTCGAAATTGCTGTAGGATTTATGCGTGAAGTTGGCGCACATCTCGCGGTTGTTTCACCCAAACCAAACAATGCTATCTTTGATCGCTTCAGAGCCATTTTGCACGAAGGTCAGATCGATAAACGAACGCAATATATGATTGAAGTATTGTTTCAAGTACGAAAAGACAAATTCAAGGACAATGTTTCGATTGCTCAGGATTTGGACTTGGTAGAGGAAGAGGATCAAATCACTCATTATATTGGATTAGACGATGATGAACTCGAAACTCAGGAAATGTTAAATATCTTCAAATTCGACCCTGAGTACCAAGAAAACGAAGAAAAATACGCCTCTATCAAAGCCGAAATTTTAGGCGAAGGTAGCGACGCGGATGATGAGAGTGGAGATAGCGATGACGACTCTGAAGAAAGTGAAGACGAGGGAGAGGATGAAGAACAACAAATTCAACAAAAATTACAAATTCAAGATCGTACCAATGCAGATGTCATTGCCCTGAGAAAGCAAATTTATCTCACCATCATGTCGTCTGTGGATTTTGAAGAATGTTGCCACAAGCTTATGAAATTGAATATCCAAGAGGGCCAAGAGGTATGTACATTTTGGCTGGACAATCCTATTTGCTGCCAACACTAAACCCATGTATTTTTTCTTAGATTGAACTGTGCAATATGATCATCGAATGTTGTTCTCAAGAACGCACTTATCTCAAATTCTACGGACTTATGGGAGAACGATTTTGCAAACTTAATCGTTCATGGGGTGAAGCGTTTGTTCAATGCTTTACGGATGTGTACGAAACTGTCCACCGATACGAGACCAACCGATTGCGCAATGTTGCTAAATACTTTGGACACTTGTTCTCAACCGACTCTCTTCCTTGGACCTGCTTCGAAGTTATCAAGCTGAATGAAGAGGATACCACGTCGGCTTCTCGTATTTTCATCAAAATTCTCTTCTTGGAGATCAGCGAAACCATTGGCCTTAAAACTCTCAAGGAACGCTTCAAAGATCCTTATTTGCAAGAAAGCTTCCAGGGCATGTTCCCCAAGGATAACCCGAAGCACACCCGTTTTGCTATCAACTATTGGACCTCCATTGGACTTGGTGGTATAACAGACGACCTCCGTGAATGGCTCCGCAATGCACCCAAGATGATTATGCGCCGTCAAGCTGAGAGTGACAGTAGCAGTGGTAGTGATAGCGATTCCGATAGTAGTAGTGGTAGCAGCAGCAGCGGTAGCGACACCGGTAGTAGTAGCAGTGGTTCGAATAGTGACAGCGACTATTAAAAGAAAAATAGCCTTGTCATTTTTATATAAAAAAAACCAAGATATACGTTTTATCTCTACTGGTTCGCTTCTTATCACACGACTCCATGTGCATGTCCCGTCACCTTACCTCTTATCGCGTGTGACACTGACTTATTGTTTGGGTCTGAGCGTTTAAAAGGATGCTATTCTATATTTTCTTCTACAGACCAGTTCTTTCTGCAGGTTTGTAATGGCTTTCCAAATTATTACTAAGTTGACCTGGATCAAGCGTGGAAATCCCCGGTTGACGTTAGTCGGGGTAGAAAACAATGAGACAATTTTTTTTTATAGCCTTGTATCCAACTCTGAGAGTATTTTATCCAATGCGCTATTTGCTTCTTCTCATTCCTACTGCTCATTGCAATTCGCTTCTCTAATTCACCGTTTGCCTTGTAATCGCAGGCTCAGTGTTCTCTTTAGCCCTGCATGACAAGCAAAGTCATTCTGTCTTCCAACTATGGATCTATTCACCACGAGACCACCAGCCAACCTGTGAGAGCCTCAACTCCCTTGATATGATTTATTGCCCTACCAATTAATTGATTTGATGCATTCCAGCTACCTCGGACTGTGTTTAGTACCTTTGCAACGTTTGGATTAGCCTTTACCAACATTGGTATCTTGTCCAACCTGTCTGCTAGTTTTCAGACTGGCATTCTTAGTGGCGGACCGGTGACCATGATCAGTAGCTGGAACGTTGTGGCGTTCTTTATGTTGTGCATTGCTTTATCACTAGCTGAAATATGCTCGGCGTATCCATTCAATGGTATATACTACTGGGCATATGAGCTGGTCAAGCAAGGTGGTGGAACCAAAAGCGGCAAGGCTGCTCCGTTTGTGTAAGTTGACAGCGACAGAACCCTTATCGGTTTTTGACAACTTCCTCATTCCCTTTTTCGTAGCGCCTTCGTTACAGGCTGGATTTACTGTCTTGCTATGATCATTGCTGCTGGATCGGCAGATCTTTCCGTAGGTTAGTGTAGGGAGTGCAAATCGCTTGTTTTTGGTCTGCTATTGACCTATTATGAACCAACAGCTCTTGCCATTGCTTCTATGATAAGAATGATGTCGGATGGCGCTGTCGATCTATCTATGACAACCACCCTCATACTGGCTATTGCAATTTTGCTTAGCCACGCTTTGCTCAATGTATGGAACATGCAATTGATTTCCTTACTCAATGAAGTCAGCGTGTGGTGGTCCTGCGGTGGTCTCGTCGTTATCTGTGCTATTTTAGCCGCTTTCACTCCACAGCACAATGACGTCTGGTGGGTTTTGACTGATTATGAAAACTATACTGGCTTTTCCAGTGTATCTTATGTGGTCATGTTGAGCATGGTGTGCGCTGCCTACACGCTCTTTGGTACGTGAAGCGTTTCTTCGCTTTTCCATGGTTCAAAAGCAGGGTCTTCATTCCATTTTAACCACCGGAATTTTTTTAAGGTTGTGAATCTGTTGCACAGGTGGCGGAGGAGACGGAGGAAGCGGACAGCGCCGCCCCCTTGTGAGTATTCTCACAGCTTTGGAGATAAGTCAATCAATAACCAGTTACTAATATCCAGTGATTCATTAGCGCTATGGTAGCGTCCATTGCGGTGTCCTGGTTCGTCGGGCTTATCTTTTTGTTCATACTTCTTCTCTATACCCAAGATATTCAGAGCATCGAACAAACCCAGTTTGAAATGCCAATCGCACAACTATTCTTGGTACGTACACCGTATGGGGGAATGATGGCCAGTCAATTATTCTGACTTTTACTGAATGAACTACGTCCAATCTTAGGATGCTGTAGGGTCTCGTTGGACAATGGTTTTATTGGTTGTTCTGGTGGTATCACAGTACTTTACCGGTTGCACGACAATCACCCTAGTGTCCAGATTGATCTTCTCACTAGCAAGAGATCATGCCGTTCCTATGTCGGATAGACTCTCACATGTCAACGACAAAGCAATTCCTGATAATGCAGTGTATGCAGCCACGGGATTTGCCATCTTCTTCATATCGCCCTATCCGTTTAGTGATTTTGTTTTCAATGCTGTGTTGAGTGCCACCACCGTGACAGCTAATTTAACCTATGGTAATTCTCGACTTTTGATGGGTATAGTTTTTGCTCGTATCTAATGTATCTTTTCTTTAGCCATCGTCTTACTGTGCAGGCTCATAGTCCCCATCAAGGTGAGAGGACGGTTCAGCTTAGGAGCTTTTTCAACTGTAATCACCGCTCTAGGATTCATCTGGACGATTTTCGCTGTGGTTGCCTTTATTCTTCCTACTCGATGGCCAATCACGGTCGATAATTTCAATTACGCTAGCTTGGGAGTGACAGGCGTCATCTTGTTCACCCTACTGAATTGGTGGTTTTGGGCTAAAGATCAATATCATGGTCCAACAGCTCATGTCAACCTCAATCATGTGTACATACCAGCTACTTCGGTAGCATAGTTTTCATTACTATCTCTTACAAGAGACCAAAACATTCGTTTTGGCTGGTTTTTACTTTGTATGTAATAAATTTTAAGTGAGAGAGGCGTGGTTTATAGTTTAATTATGATAGGCATTTTTACAAAGATCTCAAATGGAGTAGAAGCTCAACTTAGCGACATCTAGAACGTTGGTGCAAGTTGTGTTGGTAATCTCGCCCTACACCGCTCCTGACTTCCAAAAAATACTTACATGTAACATTCCGTGAGTCTCCTGGAATGACTTGATTCGTTTTACTGTCAATAGACGACACATTGCAGTCAGGAAAGAGCAAGGGTATGGCTGGTATGAAGTCATCCACTTTGGCCATGTACACTTTATCAAAGTCAAACCCTCTATGAGCCTGCAACATACTTCGTTAAAGCTCAATCTGTGCGTTACATGGTATGTTATCAGTCTTACCGTTGTGATATAACATCCAGATAGGTCGAAGACGCTCTCTTTCACAAGCTCCAATGTAATGGAGTTGAGGTCGTCGTATACTGTGAGCTGATTCGGTACTGCGTGTACCTTGTAGAACTTGGGGAAGCCTTTGAACCCAGCATCGAACACAACGGCCGACGGCCCTGAACTAAAGCTCTGTGTTTGATATGACGGCTTTATAAATGGAAACTTCGATCTGACGCAGACCTAACCAAGGTGGGTTAATCGACGTCTACCGCGAAGAACGTAAGCAGAAGCTACTGGTACCTGATTCTGAACTTCGTATTGCAACCCTTCTTTGAGAAGCTTCGAGGCAATTGGTATGCAAGCATCTGAGGGCACAACGGCCGCTGAGAATACAGTATCGAGTCTGCCTAATATAAATAAAGCGGGTAAGGCCAAACTGAGCTTCATGTCAGCACTAACAGAGAACAAGGTAAAACATTCATGTCTTTCTTCTAGCCATTTTATATAATGGACCAATGCATAGAATTGGGTAAATTTAGGTATGCCACCATCAGTATTCTCACAACCTTATTTATTCAACTGCTAGGTATGATGCACTCGAACCACCGGCATGGATTGAGCTAGGAAGTAAAGATCATGAAGAAAAAATAACAAAGGTCAGTCGAATTCAGAAATAAACCTTTTGCATCGCGAAATCGAACAATCTAATAAATGTAATAAAATACTGTCCGGCAGACGAACGAAATGTCGTTATTGATAAGCCATTTTTTATTTTAATCATGATGCTGCTGTAGCATAACATGACATAACATAACGTATTACAATAGTATTCATCTTTAGCTATATCCGTTGCCTACAGGAAGGTGGTTGTGTTGATGCGACTAGGGGTCTACAACGGATTGGCATATACTGATCAGCATGTATGTCTCATGTACTAGCACGAACAGCCTTCCCAGCACTTACCAGAATTTTCACAAACTCTTCATAGTTCACTCTGCCATCGCCGGAAACATCGGCCGCATGGACCATCTCCTTGATCTCTTCCTCTGGCATTCTCTCACCTACATTCCAGCGGCATATTTAGTATAGCGTTCAGAAAAGCTTAGAGTGAAATTTGCCACTGACTTACCCCTGGATGCCATATAATTTGCAATATCTTGGACGGTGATGCTCCCATCCTTATCACTGTCCATGGCTTCAAAAACTTCTACAAATGCAGCTTCATGTGATCCTTTTGCTTTTTGCTAAGAATGAGGGAAAATACAAAAATTTGCATTTAACGATTAGGGCGGTGACAGATTCCAATACATCCGGTGTTGTGGCACTGATGCTTGCTTGTTTCCTAGCACCTGGTGGCGCATTCACTTACATTCTCAAGGAGAGCCAAAAAATCTTGAAAATCAACTCTGCCTTTGCCGTGCTTATCAGCACTGCTTATCATCCTCTGTACATCTTCGTCGCTGTAGATTTTACCAAGAGCTCTCATGGCTTCCATCAACTCGGTAGCAGTGACACCTTTGCTCTCTGGGTCCAGCGTTTTGAAGCATTCCCTAGCTTCCTCAATCTCAAATTCGTTTAGGGGTTGATGTGCCTTTTATTTTTCGTCCAATTTATGTTAAGCAGTGTTGTTTGATTGTACTTCGCTGTTGTGAGGATTCCACTCACCATCGCCATTTTGATCGGTCAGAAAGTCTTGAAAGAAGTCGTGAATGGAGAAACCAGGATATCTGAAATTCTTGTGCGATATTAAATGGCACGTTGCATATTAAGATTCTGTCTGCACAATTTTGGAGCCGTGAGTATGACTTCAATTCGAAGCTTGAGAAGCCCAACCCACCTACCAAAATTGAAACTTTTCAAGACTTGCGTTCCATTTTTGACTTTCATGGACGGGTTGGAGCACCCAGGAAATCCATATAAATGTCAGGCCGTACCATAGCGTTTTCAATCATGATAGAGCGGTTTGGGCATGCCAAAATGTATTGGCCTGATAAGTGTCCTTTACAATGCGACGTACCCAAAACAAACAATAGATAGTAGAATTATATTTCGCTGAGTTCATCAAAAAATCTTATGGTATACGATGGAGTCCTATGTTACGATATGTAGGAATATTCTTTGAATTCACTGGGCATCTATATTTGTGACGATCTTAACATCGAAACGTCGCTGTAATATCGACACCACGACTCTTCCTTGACCGTGAAGCACATTTTAGAATCAATTTATTCTCTAAAATATTCTATGATATTACTGGCAGCCAAACCTTTCAAAAAATTGCATCTCCCCTCTGAAACTCCAAAATCTGGTAGGCGGGGATTTGACTTGGATTTTGTGTGTGCGGCAAGCGTTTTCAGATGAATTTTACGAATGTCGGATGCTCAAAATAAGGTCAGCATGGTAGCTAGGCTTATATCACCATTTATTAAGCACAATCAACACCTATTGTTCAACACAATCACACACTTCATTCAGGAACTCTATATACTAAAGCGCTACCATCCATTAGTATGTATTATGTCTTTTAGTGCAGGATAACGTAGAACTCACTGCGCGAGGTGTCCAATTTTGTGTGACTGGTAATCTTTGAATTCTGACTGCCAAAAAAAGAAAGAAAAAAAAAAAAAGTTCAGACAACAACCTTTAGTGCCTACTTCAGAATTAAAGGAAAATGTCCATGCAAGTTGCAGCCCGCGCACTTGCAAGACCTAGCCGTCTTTTGTGTTTGAAGACCACTGTACAGAGATTCTCAACCACGCCCCATGCTCTCAATGGAGTGTCCCGGCTTGGACATTCAGCTGGTAAAGCTTTTTCTTATACCCCTGATAAACTTTTTTGGCAAGAGACTAATGCCCACTTGCTTTTTCCCTTGGTATGACAGTTTTCAGCACTTTCGGCAAACAAAGAACGTTGACCAGCGCCATTTATCAGTACAGAGCCGCCAAGTCCGCCTTCCATACCTCCGTTAAAGCTGCTACGGCTACTGCCGATGTTGCTGAGGTTATCGATGCCGCTATTGCTCAAGATACCCCCAAGAACTTTGATGATATCAAGCACCTTAATCCATTAACACAGCAAGCTCTCGACAAAGTGTTCAAATACAAGGCAATGTCCAAGGTTCAGGAAGCTGTTCTTGAACGTTTGCCATTGGAGAGGGACATGTTCGTCAAGGCAAAAACTGGAACCGGAAAAACTCTTGCTTTCCTTATACCAGCTTTGGAGTCTTCCTTTGGAGGTCAGGACTTCAAGGATATCAAGAAGTCCGTTGGTACCTCTATCCTGATTGTATCACCTACTAGAGAATTGGCCCAACAAATTGCAGAAGAGGCACGCAAGTTGACCAAGTTTTACCCTTGCAAGGTTCATTGTTTGGTGGGTGGAGAGCCCAAGCGACAGCAGATGCGCAACCTCGATCGTGATCGTGCTGATATTGTCGTCGGTACGCCTGGCAGACTGATCGATATGCTTCGTAGTGTTCGTCATTTCAAGCGATCCTGCGAATCCATCCAAACTTTGATTCTTGATGAAGCTGATCAGCTTTTGGATATGGGTTTCAAGGACGAAATTCAAGATATCTTGCGCGAAATCCCTGAAAAGCGTCAAACTCTCTTGTTTTCAGCTACTTTGACTCCTCAAATTCGCCAAAACATTGTCCAATTTGCTCTCTCCGAGGATCACGAAGTATTGGATACCGTCGACCCCAACGAAATCAACACCAACTTGCAAGTCAGACAAGATTATTATGTTGCTCCCTTTGCTGATCAAGCCGCCGTCATTAGCAATATCATCGCCAACCGTGACGCTGCTTTGGAAGGCAAGACCATGATCTTTTTACCCACCACCAGGATGACAGAAATGTATGCTGAAGTGTTCCGTGAGCTGTTGGGTCCCAAGCGTGCTAAGGATATCTATGAACTCCACTCCAAGAAGACTCAATCCAAGCGCAACCGCATTTCTGAACTTTTCAGAAGTGCACGTCCCGGCTCTGTCTTGTTCACATCAGATGTCTCAGCTCGTGGTGTCGATTACCCTGGTGTCAAGCTTGTCATCCAAGTGGGTGTCCCTTCGTCTAGAGAACAATACATTCATCGTCTTGGACGAACTGGACGTGCTGGCAAGGAAGGTGAAGGCATTATCGTCCTTGCTCCATTTGAAGAAGCTTTTGTTCGCAACGAGGTTGCTGACCTGCCCCTTGTAAAGCAAGACACCAAGTCGATGCTTGCTGATGTCGATGATGCAAGAGAAATCATTCATGAAGCGGCTGCCAAACTTCCTGAGAGTTTTATCAATGATGCCTACATGTCATTCTTGGGATACTGTAAGTTTTTAGAAAATAACATGGTGGTGATTGTAAATCAATTTGGCTGGACACGGTACTCATGACGCTCCTCTTTTTTTCTCAATTTTAGATTCATCCCGTATGCCTCTCCTTAACCAACCTAGATCAGAAACCTTGGTCCACGGTGACCACTTCATCCGTGGGTTTGGTGTGACTGAAGTACCTTCATTAAGTCCAAACTTGTTGGCCAAGATGGGACTTTCTTCCAAGAGCCGCGATAGCGACCGAAACCGGGGAAGCCGAAGCAGATCACGTACTGACTCATACGATAGACCCCGCCGTTCATTTTCTGACAGAGATGACGACCGCCCTAGACGCCCACGCTTTGATAGAGATGAGGACCGTCCCAGACGTCCACGCAGTGATAGAGACGACGATCGTCCCAGACGACCGCGCTTCGATGGAGACAACGATCGCTCCAGTTTCTCACGACGTCCCAAACGCGATGACGATCAAGGCGGTTTCCGAAGAAGCTCCAGCAGAACCGGTGACGACTTTCCCCGAAGACGTCCTAGATCGGACGACTCACCCGATGACGACTTCTTCCGCAAAAACAAGGCTCCCGGCCGCTCCACCGCTGACCGTCGCCCTCGCAGCAAAGAATTCTCTCGCGAATAAACAGGATATCCTGGATGGCTAGTCCCCAAGTTATATCTCATTTTTGTAGATTCATAATCACATAATGTCTCATATTTCACGCCTTAAACCTAACAACCCCCCCCCCCTACATCTTTGATCCACACCAATTCATGCTTTTTCATTCATTTTTTTTCTTCATAATAAATTGTGTATTAGACCTTGGTATGCATTGGTAGTGTGTTTTCTTTTTCTGGGAGCGATTAGTGAAAAAAAAAAAAATTACAACGTGAAAAGGATGGATTTTGGCAAACGGGAATGATGAGATTAATGAGGGGTAATCGATGCTGTCTTGTCTTCCTTCTTCTGTTGCCGAACCTTGTACTGACTGTACTGCCGGCTCATATCATAAGTGGTCATCCAGCCGTCCGGGAAGCATTGCATCAGCTGTAGGAAGAGCGATGAGTCAAAGTTGTCACGAAATTCGATACCCGAACCTCTACCTTACCCTTTGATACATTTGTTTCCGTGCAGTCGTTTCTGATATGGGCTGTTCATTTGTTTTGAGTAATTGGCTGCAAGTAGAGCAGAGTGAGTGGGTGATGACTTCACAACAAAGCATGGAGCAATTTCTTACTTTAATTCATTCTTGAGACTCGTCCTTGCTACTTCAGCTTTCATGATATTGTACAGTGTTTTCCTCGTCTCTTCGTTGAATCTAAACCGAGTAGCTGACCCTGCCTGTTCACCGTCTTCCTTGGCATTATCCTAGCAGCGTGGATGAACGTTAGAATCGAAATAGGACGAAGGATGTACGGAAAATATTAGAAAGGCTTCACTTACATCAGTCGTTGCATCTGAACCTTCACTGGGCTTTGGGCCATCTTCTTCTTTGGTTTCTTTCATTCGTCGATGAGTCAAGCAATCCGACACTACGTATAAACCTTGACCATATAACTTACTGGCTACTATTTCAGCGTGCTGCTTAATTTGAGCGGGCATAGCCTCGTCTACCTGTTGCTTTAATACTGTGATCATGCCGTCTATCTCTGTCTGCAGTTCATCAATGCGCAAAGGTCCGACTTGCTTGTATAAAAATTTCTGTTGGATGGACAAAGTACAATATTAGCTTCACATTAATTTCGTGCATTCGAAAACGAGTAAAATAGACACGCTACACGTAAGGTAAACTTGTTGTACGGTAAGATAGCCATCAAATGGTTCACGAAATTATCATCAGGGCCATTCGCCTGGCGGAAAACAAGCGTTCCTGCAGCCAACACGGTAGGTCGCAAAGTAGGTGGAAACTTTGATTTCACCGCAAAGTCCTCTGCATGTCAGATCGATGGTGAGTGTTCATTCGGTTGGCTAATACTTTGTGCTCGCCGTTAAAACCTACCTTTGGCCACATCTTCTCGTAGTCGGTCCATAATCTTTTCTACAGCTGGATCCAGTGGCGTTAGCTTTACCGGTTTATTGGCACCCTTCTTTGGTTTTTCGTCCACGGTCGCTGAGCTTTGCTGAGAGCTAGTTGTAGCAGTGTCGGTACTTGCCATGTGAGAGGTCGGCCTGCCGTCCTTTTCACCATTTTGAGCGCTCCCTGGTTTGTCCGAGACGTCTCCATTAGATGTCGATGTAACACCTTCGATCTTCTGCTCTTCCTTGGCTGCTTCACTCGTCGCCTTCTTTTTAACTGATTCTGATTTTTTGCTCGGAGACGCGGTTGGATCATCCAGTTTGGGTTTCTTTTTCTTTTGACTATCGTCTTTCGATGCAACATCGGTTGTTGATTCAGGCTTTCGCTTCTTAGCTTGTAACGTAGTCAATGACCCCTTTGTCGCAGGTTTTTTAGCAGCTGATTTCTTAACACCTTTGGTCGATTTGCCATCCCCTTCAGTTTCAGAATGCGACTGATCGGACGGATCCGTCACAGCTTTTCGTTTGACTGACGATTTCTTCGATGAAGAATTGGCCGAAGACGATGTTGGCTTTTTGGATGTAGCCTTCTTCTTACTGTGAAAAAAAAAAGGGAAATAAAGCAACGCATTGTTTAGCAAAGTATATATCAGAACATTGCAAGATGTACTTGCACTTACTCTTCCTCGTCATCGAGCGGACCCTGGTAAACAAAGAAGCCATCATGTCTCCGTTCGCTGTAAGCGTAAGAATCATCCAACAACATGTCACTATCATCAATGAAAGGATCTTCGACATCGTATTCGTTTTCTGGTAGCTTTTTCCTATTTGAATTCTGTATCGAGGCAAGTTAAAATCCATTCATATTTTTCAAGCTATTAAAAAATTCCCTCAAGTGGTACGACACTTACGCCGACCGAGTCCTCATCGTCTTGGTCGTCATGAAGAGTGTAATTTGCGCTTCTTGCCAGCAGTCCCTGAAAAAAGTTGTCTTCTGATTGCTGTTCAGGGTGTTTTGCTTCCTGATTGGGAGGCGGTTCGTCATGAGTAGTGGTATTATTTTCCTTCGCTTTGAGAGCTTGCCTTAGCAGGTCAGCGTAACAGACAATGGTGCCTGGAGCCTTTTCTTTCAGATCGACGTGAATTCGAACAGTACGCGATTTTGTTTTTTTAGGCGGGTCAGCCTGCGGCTCAGGCGATGCCATTTTGCTGTATAAGGTTGCAGTTTGGAAAGCGGGCCCAGTTATTTTATTTTGGCAGCGTGTGCTATTTATTTTTTACAGCTGAAAAGCTGCGTTGAGCGGCAAGCGGTCACTAGCAGTAGCTTCAGGTCAAGGTGGATTCCCCTGTCGGACCGATCAAAGAAACGTATAGAACAAGAGAAAAACAAGCCAATTTCACTGGAATCAATAACACTATGGTAGCTTATTCTAAGTGTCTTTCATTCAGTTTGATTCAAAGTTATCTGGGCATGTTGGCCATCACGATTAATAAAAGATTGTCCGCCAGCCAGCTTCTTTGCGCTGGAAAGTTTCACTGTCCCAAAGCGCGGGGGTTTACGAATTGAAGCAATGATTGGCTGTCAGCATCGGAAGCCAAGTATTTTCGTGAAGTCATCGGTATTTTATAATACTATTTGTACAACACAACCCTACAATTTTTTCGCTTGATTTTATCAACACCTTTCGTCCATTTCCTTTACATTCGGTGCCTACTTCCCCCCTTTCGTTAGCACCTGATATCTTCCTTCGCCTCGCATCATGGCTGCTCAATATCTTGGAGCAAAGGGAACTTCAACTTCCTCATTCACCAACCAGAAAATCCGTCTGCCCGAAGACCAATTGTCCTCCCCCGACTACTTTGGTGTTGGCAAGCGTTCGGAAGTCTGGAACCGTCACTCTGAACAACCTTCGAAAACGACACCCTCCAGTGTTCAGCAGCATAGATTAAACGCTCAACAAGAGCAGCAAATTTTTGCTGACAAGAGTACTCGTCTATTGGACTTGCTTACCAAGACCTCTTCTGCCATTAAGGATTTGCGTGAATTCAATGGTCACCATATGGTCTACTACCCAAAGGTGAAAGACTCACCTTCTGGAAACGAGCATGCTACCATCCAACGCCAAGCTCTCGAACGCTCACAGACATTAATTAATATGCCTATTGAGTCCGAATTACAACGTCATATGCCAAAGCGGTCTAACTCTCTCAGTGGTCTTCAAGAAGACCAAGAAGAAGTGAAAGCTGCCACAGAGGCTCACCGTATCTTGACTTCGGAAGTTGCTAATGCTTTCCGCTCTAAATTGAATGTTCTCAACTTGGACGTTAAGGTTGGCCATCATATCGCAGATGTCAACAACCTAGCCCAAGAATCTATTACAGCTTTGTTGGATGACCGTCTTGCCCAAAGCATTGCCCACATTGAAAAAATCCATAAGCGAGTCGCCGATACCTCGTCCAAGGTTTTGGTTACCGGTGATTTGAACGCTGGTAAATCTACTTTTGTGAATGCTTTGCTCAAGCGTGAAATTCTGCCGAGCGACCAACAGCCATGCACAAGCACGTTCTGTGAAGTCTTGGATGCTACGCTCAATGATGGTGTCGAACAAGCTCACGCTGTTAAGGATGTTGCTGCTTATAATCGCGCCGATGCATCCACCTACGAAGTCATTGAACTTCGTCATCTCTACAAGACTGTCATCGATGAGACTTCACCTTACAAGATGCTCAAGATTTATACAACTGACCGTCGTCAAACTGAAGAGAGTCTTTTGCATAACGGTGTTGTGGATATTGCCCTTATCGACTCCCCAGGCTTGAACACCGACTCTTTGAAGACCACCGCCGTTTTTGCTCGTCAAGAGGAGATTGATGTTGTTGTTTTCGTTGTTAGTGCCGAGAATCACTTTACTCTTTCGGTAAGTTAGCCGCCTACTGGATTGTTTGCATTATGATTTGATTTTTAACCAAATTATAACGTTTGCGCCTTAGGGCAAGGAATTCCTTTGGAATGCTGCTAACGAAAAAGCTCACATTTTCATTGTCGTCAACCGCTTTGATAGCATTCGAGATAAGGATCGCTGCAAGCGTCTCATTCTGGAACAGATTCGTCAACTCTCTCCCGCCACCTATGCGGATGCTGATGACCTCGTCCATTTCGTCAGCGCTGGTAGCGTCGATCTTGAGGAAGGTTCTCACAAACTCGACCCCGAAGAATTTGCTCGCTTGGAAGAACGCCTTCGTGCCTTTGTACTGGAAAATCGTGTCAAGTCCAAGTTGTCCCCAGCTAAGAACTACTTGTTGAACATTCTTTCCGACCTTCACGTCATTTCCGAATCCAACCACGACGAAGCCAGCAAGGACCTCAAGCGCGTTGAATCCCAACTCCAAGCCGACCAACCTGCTTATGAACGACTCATGTCTGCTCGTGATCGTATTTTCGATCAAATTGAGAAACTCGCCGAGGACTCCGTCCGTAGCCTACAAACGTTTGCTCACACTCGTTTGGATGCCACCGTCGATCAAATCGAAGGTGCCATTTCCAACTTGGAATATCCCGGCCTGTTCTTAATCTGGCAATACGCTCAGGATGTTGTAGATTCCATGGCCCATACTCTCCAGAAGGAAGTCAAGGCTCTTGAATCTCACGCCAAAGAAACCACCAGCACCACTGTGGATGAAATTCACCAACTTGGCACCAGCGAGATCGGTGAATATCCCCGCACCGTCGATGTCGATAGCATGTTCTTGAAGAGCCGTGATAGACGCATCTTTGTTGAAATCGAAGCCACTGATTTCTTCGACATTGATTTCAACGACAAGTTCTCCATTCTGTCCATGTCCCTTGGTGCTGTCACCATGGTGGGTGGTCGTGTCATGGGGGTTCAAAATGTTGTGTCCAGCATTTGGAATGTATCCAACGTTGTCGGTGTCAACACTGTTCGTCGCTGGATGGTCCCTGCCATGTCTGTGGCTGGTGTTGGTCTTGTTGTGTATGTCGTCTCTGATATGCGTCATGCTGTTGAGCGCAAGCTTAGCCGCAAGTTCAAGGCGGCTGTCAAGGACTCCAACCATAACGAAGGTCAAAGCTACCGTATTGCTCGGGCATCTCGCAAGACGCTTCGCATCGAAGGTTGGGAACTTCAAAATCAAATCCAAAAGGCCGTGGACAACAAGGAGAAGATGCGCGGTGAAATGGTTCAAAAGGCTCAATTGTCAGAGGAAGCCATGAAGTACTTCTCCGGCGTCCTTAACCAGACCCACGAAATGCGCTCCAAGGTTGAATCCGTCAACACGGAAGAAGTGGCCAAGCTCTAAAAACACCTAGATCATGGACCTTTTTTCCCATCCATCCAAAGAAAACTCCAAATGAAAAAGAAACTATCCATCTCCCCTCATCCATCAGCTATTGTATTTTTTTTCCCTCTCTTTCATTTTATCCATTACTTATCCATTTATCTTTTCCTTATATTCCCCTCTGTTTCTAAAATTCAGATGAAAATTCAATGTCTCTTCACTTCCCCCCAATATTTTTTGCACGTTTGCGCAAAATAGATAACATGTTTTATTATATGAAAAAGCAGAGCGGTTTTTCTTTTGTGTTTGGGGTGGTGGGTATTATTTATGTACAACTTCTTTTCCGATTGTATGAGGGTTGGCAATGTCGTAGGATCGACGAAGAACAGCGTACACGAGATCAATCAACAGCAAGACCTGGCCGAGGTTATAGACCAAAGTGATGGCATAGAAGAAGTTGGCGTTGCCACTGCCGGCGTAGATCCACAGATGCCAAAAGATGGGTGCCAGGGCCGCTGAATAGAGATAGAGGTTGGTGACCAAGAACCCGTAGCGAGCATCTAGGAGAGAGTGGAGGAATGTTAGCTGTCGGCATAACTAAACTATATACATGGAAAGTAGGATGAAGAAAATCCCGGACTCACATTTAAACAGCTCGTCATGGACTGGAAGGAGGCCAAGGAAGAGGGCAGCATCACCCACCGAGGGATAGCTTTTTAGAATGGACATCATGCCACTGAGGACAATGATGACAAAGACAGGATGTTCCCTAGTTTTACAAGATGAATCAATACATGCACAAGGATGAGACTTCTTTTGTGGTCCCTTATACGCACCTTATTTTAATACAGAGAGGCGCAACAAAGATAAAAGCGTGGAGTTGGAACACGACCAAAAAGAAGTTGCGGAATTGGTCGAACATTTCTATGAAGAAATACCAAAACATGCCGACATTGGGAGTCAGATCAGTCAGACAAAGACTGTCGTGAGGAAACGCATGAGTACACTACATTTGACGTCCTGCCCTGTCTCACATCCAACTTACATGGTACCGTATGTCGAATACAAATAATCCCATGATCCAACCAGTATGCGTGAAGATATCAAGAACAGGGCTAGCCAAGCTACAAAATAGAAAGTCGAAGCTCTTGCCTGCTTCACCTGGATGAATGTGTGAGCATTGATCATGAATGCAAACATGGCATATCCCATACCGATATTTCCAATCAACCTATTCATCCTCACCAATGTGCTGTTGTTGCTCGGCGTCCATTTGGAGATGATAAGAACCAACGCTGGCATAAGCATAGCGGGGTAAAAACTGAGGTATGAAGCGATGGCCACCCAGAACATGCTGTAGATCGCATCTCCTATATACACAAAGGTCAACACCCGTTTTCCAAACCAAGCCATGCCAAATGTTCAGGAAACTGGTCTCGTACCTTTCAATGCCAATGCGACGGAAAGAACGACGGAAAGATTCGTAAAGATGAGAGTGGATTTAGACACGCACGATAAGATGGTAAGCGGATTGAATAAATACAAGGCTGCCACCGTCCATGGGTCGATGGGAGCCATTTCCTTCTCGACCTCCAGCTT
Organism: Umbelopsis ramanniana AG; assembly: GCF_025399195.1. NCBI lineage: Eukaryota > Fungi > Mucoromycota > Umbelopsidomycetes > Umbelopsidales > Umbelopsidaceae > Umbelopsis > Umbelopsis ramanniana. The sequence goes on along the minus strand of NW_026252160.1, from coordinate 49,380 downwards.
GGGTGCGTTTGCATAGTTTTTCTGTTTCATCTGAGTGATGACGACCAAGGCATAGCCAATGAACGTATCCACGCCTGCATACACGATTGGTATAGCCAAGGGTGAGAGCGATGTGAGGGCTGAGAACAAGACAAGAAGAAAGGGTGCCTGTTGAAATACGGTTTAACCACATTGAAACGACCGAGGTTGTAATGCTCTGCAATCGCTTACTTGGTGAAATATGCCATTGTCATAGGGGGGCACACTGTTTTCATACAGATACAAGCCTTCCGTCACTATAGATTGTATTAATCATCAACTCCTAAAGAGGAACTTGTATGCCTGACATTTCCAAACCAGGCGGGGATTGGTACAAAGCACTTACATCGCTTAAAGCTTGTTATCGGTGTGACGACTTCAACGCGTGTGGCAAGGGTATCGGCGATAGTTGGGATATTGAAAAGGACGATGCGTAAAATGAATGCGAGTGGTGGAATGAGAATGGCTTTTCTGGTCATCATAGCTATTATGAATGGGTGATTCACCGTGCCTGGTTGACAGTGGTGCGATGAAAGGGCAAGGATGTTCAATGCCAGTCACGGTCCGCCTGTAGGTCGACACCGGTTGAACCCTAACCCTGTTAGACCGCACACACTTCTGGCAGGGAGCCAACATGAGAGCGAGCACTCGTTGGATTTCTTAACCAACACACTCATCAATGTACGTATCTTCCATGAATACCACAAAAAGACAGACCGGTCAACATGGATGGAGCGCAAACGTTTAACTGACCGGGTGAGAATGGATTGCTAAATATGCAAATGCTAAGCTGTACTCAACCGGCAATGACGAGGTAACCGCTTTTTCTAGCTAAATCCGCGGGGTGACGGCAAACAAGTTCGGTAATGGTTAGCATCAAAGTGGCTGGATTAAACATTCACAAAAGCAGCAGCAATCATACAAAAATAGTAATAAGACATCCCCGAAGCCGCCGGTTGAGCCAAAACAGACTTCGGGTTTTGCAAAATGACTATCGGCGTACCAAAATGTCTGCGTCCTTTTCTCGTAGCTGAGTTTTGTGTGAACCACCTTTATAAACGAAGGCTTCAGGCTTTCTGTCCAGGGCCTTCTTCTAACACGTGCAGCGCAGGGGAATATTCCAGCATGCGTAGGAGATAGAAAAAATAAATAAATGACGACAGCCCCCGATAGAACATGGACAAGACCGTTGTACAATCCCGTCGGCCGCTAATAGAACCAGTGAGATTTTTTTCGTCAAGTGACGAACCATGACTTGAAAGTTTCTTCACGCTAACCAGCCGATCTAGGAACTAAGTGGGTTGACCTTGGGCCGAGCGTGAAAGGACATGGCTTTGTCCTTCGTCTATGAACTGGACCTGGTGTGTTTCAGCCATGAGTGAGCCTCCTTCACTCTGTCCAGCTGATGATGCTATCCTCACCAGTGGGTTGATGGCAGTGATGCTATCCTCCAGCCTCACCACATGCCACTCTCCCCAGCCCGAGGTCACACCAAAGAATGAGGCTTGACCATGAAGCATTCACAACATAAAAATAACTTTTTTATTTTTTTCTTACGCGTTATGAGGGGAAGGTTAGCTACTTTCTGGTACGACAAATAGTAATTATACCAGGTTGAAATCTTTTTTTAAACCTCTACAGCGCCGTTACCAAAATATTTAGTCAGCCCCCCTTTCGATGGTGTCAATGCAAGATGGGGCAAAATGATGTATGGATGGGACGTGGCTCAAGGAGGCTCGTATAAGGTTCCATTGGCTAGCCTGACATGGTAGACTTCGGCGGTGGGTTAGGTTAGGGTCATGCATGGACTATGCGGGTATTGAAATGAAAGGCGGTCCGGAGATTTCCCTATTACAGACTTCCTTGACGAGAAGCAACAGAAGGGGATGGCTGCCAGTCGCTGGAACAAGCAACAGCGTTAAAGAAAAGGTAAGTAAGAGACCTTCCAATGTATGCCCGATTGGGATGTTACACACCCGGGTGGCCAAAATGGAAGGTGGAGCGAGAAGGCCGAAATCAATGCTACTTCTAGCGCAAGTTGCTGTTGGGAGGACAAACTTTCTTTTATACTACACAACTTCCAAATAGGCTAAGAACATTCTGTGGTGGATATCTCAGCTACGTACCCAGTTAATTCCAATGTTAAAGTCACGAAAAGCGACTGGGAGAACAAATGCCATTAACAGACATTGTGAGCAGATCCTTTCAATCTCCTGCAGTGTAACGACTGTCTGATATATTTGACTAGAACTCGGGGTCAGTCTACCACCCTGCTTCCATGGAAACCCATCCACCTCTACGCCGATGCTCTTCCAGGGTGTAAGACCGATAGCGCAATATTCAAAGAGAAGGTTGGGCGTATGATTTTTTTTTTTAAAAAAAAAAAAAAGAAATGGGAAAAAAATAATAATAATGGCAGAGTACACAAAAGCTCGCAATGTACCACCCCCAACGGACAAAATGGCCATTGTACCATCTCATTGGTGGAAAAAAATACCACCATGGTTGGGCTGTCGACACTACATAAATACCTGCCATTTGCTTGGTTATTTTCCATTCTCTCGTCCCTTTTCTCTACTACTTTGACAACCCTTCTACTTTGACCATGCTTGACCCGTATCTCGCTGTTGACAACAGTCATTTGTATGGATACCCAATGCACCCGTGGCAGTTCGTGGTGACGGCTGATCCTCACACCGCCCAACATGAATCATTTCCGGTGTTCTACAATGAAGACCTTGCTAAACCCATCTTTGATACATACCAAGAAACGAAACCCCCTCAGATGCTCGATGCTGGTGCCTTGGAATACCCTAGTCCGTCTCCCTCTTTAGCCGGCAGTCCAATGATGCCCATTTGCTCAGTCGACCCAGCGTATGCTACGTCCATCGCCCCTTCGGTGTTGATATGGAGCCCGGCTCCGACTGTCCCTTACAATGACGTGAGTCCGATGCTGGCATCCACCCACTCCCCACAACCTGAGCTACAACACCAATCACCATCTGTTCACCGCTGCACTACCAGCAACGCTTTATTTTCTACCTTCTCTGTGGCGGCACCGCTCACCAACTCGTCTACCACTGCAATGTCACAGCCAAAGACTGTGAAGAAACAACCAAGCAAACCAAGAAAGACCCTCAACACCACGGCGATGAAGAAGATAGCTAAGCAGTCATCAAAACCTGAACAGTGCTATCGATGCGATTATCCAGAGTGCAACAAGAAGTTTACTCGTCCTTACAACTTAAAGTCGCATAAACGAACTCACACTGCCGAAAAGCCTTTTCCTTGCCAGTTTCCTGGATGCAACCGTCGCTTTGCTCGCCAGCATGATCGAAATCGCCATAATAAGCTTCACTCCAACGTTAAACCCTTCAGTTGTGAATACTGCCATAAGGCCTTTGCAAGACAAGATGCTCTTAGCCGACATCAGAGAGTGGTAGGAGCTCCATGCTCCGTGGTTGCTTTGGAAAACCGTAAAGTCAACCGTCTTCGCAAGTGAAAAAAAACCAAAAAAAAAAAAAAAAAAAGAAATTAACCTGTCACCCTCATACCCTCAAGCATTCTGTACACAACGAACCTCCCCCGCATATCATACCCTGAACTGTTTCAAAGCTGTCAATTTTTTTTTCTCTGGTTCCATTTGTATCATAAATCTAGCATCATATAGAAAAAAATTGATAATTGTACTCCCTTTTCTAGCCCTTTCGTTTACTTATGATTGTACGCAAACAGACATGTATAAAGTTTTCCTATCATGCCAGAGCGCCAATGGCTTTATTATCATCGATGTTGGGCTGATGAACCCACCTTTTTTTATTATTGGTCACGTTCCCCGTTGGACAATGTGGGTGTGTTCCAGCTTTGGAAAACTGCATTGCCGGTATTCAGTAACTCTACGATAACTGGTTTATGACTTCGTTAGTGTGACGCTTATGTTGCCTGATGAGCCTTTCCAAATGGGTCCAGCTCTCAATACCACGCGTGTCATTGGGAGGTGGAGTTCCCATGCACTATGGTCAGGGTATGTGTGAGCACTCGTGGCCAACTTCATCAGAAACGTGGAGCTTAGTCCTTTTTTGATGAAGAGGACCACCCGCGCATTTTGCTTTGTATATCCACCCCTGTCTTCAACCACACCACTTGCTGAACCCAGGAAGATCACTGCCTGGAAATGGTACCTGGGCGCGAAGCAAACAGGATGAGGATAATTCAGTAGGGCGAAGATGTCGGCTGACTTGTGCTTAGCTTGGTCTTTTTTTAAATTACTGTTTTTTCCCTGGGCCTTTTTTTATCATTCTTGTCTGCTTGAGAGCAGACACCTCTTTAAGAGCAGGAAATCATTAGTATCACAGAAAGAAAAATAAAATCACGGACAATTTGCTCTGAATATGGTAATTAGTATTTTCCATTTTGAGATGGAGGAATCAGCGTTGTTCAGCAAGGCAGCAAATACCAAAGGACTGCGCGGACAACGAGGTCGAGAGAGATATTAAGCCGGCGTAATGTTTTACAACGTAGAGCATACCCACAACGGAAGTTTTAGTTATTCCGGCTTCTGCTTGACTCGGGATTTGAGCTAATTTCCCCGGTGGAAGAGCAGAAGTAAAGTGGGAGTTTTTATGGGGAAAATAATCCCGGCCGGAGACTCGCGTTTCCCTGTCGTCAACTTTTGGCCATTCAAGAAACGCGTTTCACTTTGTACAATCATGCTCACGCAAGCAGCTACTAATGATCGCTCCCATGATCTGTCAAAGAAGCAAAGCTCATGGGCAAAACCACATAGTGTGCTTGAAAATTTACAGGGCTCGGTCGAGAAATTGTCACTTACTCTCAGTGCTGTAAGATTCGTCTGTCTGCTTTTCCTGCATGTCAGCGCGCTCATCTCACCTCTCGTTACATTCAGCTTCAAGGATCCGTCGAGTTGCTACAGCCTACCACCAAAGATTTCACGCGTCTCAAACATGTCATGTCCTTTCAGCGAGTAAGTCGCATTCCACCATCCGCATCAGCTACGGTGCTTGCCCTGAACTCACTCTCTACTTACAGCAATATGACCTGGTCTCGGAAAAGGATATCAAATCAGCTCAGTCTCAGATAGCGCAAGATATCCGTCCACAAATAGATACCCTTCTCTCGGAAGCAGAGTCAGTCATGGCCAAACTTCTCAGTGAAGAACAGACACTGGAAGCCACCGTGGAGAAACAGGAAGAGGAAATGAAACATCAGCAATTGAAAGTAAACGAAAAACAGCGTCTTGAGAATTTACACCATCGTGCAGGGGATGAGGATAGATCTAAAATCGATCAAGCGTCGGCTGAAGCTATGCGACGGCTTAAGAGTTTAAAACTGAAGAAAGATGGTTTGATTCGCACAATTGAGGACCGTGCTGAAGAGATTGAGAAAAAGGCAAGTTTTATGAAATGGAACAAGGTTGGGAGCTTCGCTTACACAGTCGTGATCCCTTTCAACGTACTTAGGAGCATCAACTGTACAAATTGAAGCAAGACACAAAGCGAATGCAGCAAAGAAAGCAAAACGCCGCCTCTGTAAGTAGCAATTTTATATTTTTAATTTGGCGTTTACTGTGGGTGTGAAGTAACGCACGTCTGGGAGATGGATGATTTTTTTTATTTTTTTTTTTGATACAATACTAACGCTTCCCCAACCAGGATGGTACCGCACAAGAGTCCCAGTACGAAATACGCAAGCGTCAACTTACAGCTGAGCTTGCTTCCGTTGAACTCAAATTGGATCAAAAGAAAAAAATGATCCAGTCAAAGAGAAGGTCCACGATTGGATCCATTGGCGACGGGATCATGTCAGAGTCAAAGAAGTCACGGCGGCGGAAACTTGTGGAAGCAGATCTTGACAATACCCTCGGCAACGATGGTATGTAGGCGATGCCTTCTCCCTGATCCGCAATTGGGCTTTCTCGTACTAATACATGCTTTCTCTTATTTTCACTTCAGAGCCCCACTGGAAGTTTTACCCACAACATTTACGGTACATACAAGATGTGTTGGAGCGAATATGCAATTCTCCCTATCAAGGTACGACATGCATCTTGTCCACTGACATTTGTTTTGATACCAATCCCTTTTGTCTCCCCATATAGGAGATCCACAGCTGTTGGAAGAGTACGAGAGGCAAGCCCGAAGTTATTTGCAGCAAATCCAAAAAGATAGAACCACGGTAAATACACGAATTCCACTCATGAAGTTGGCCTTCCCGCCTTCCTTATCCTCTTGTATCCCTCTCGCAGATATCTACAGTGACACAGACGGATCGCAAACAGTGGAAGCGGCACTCGATCAAACAGATGAAGACCATGTGCAAGATCCTGTTCCCTGAAGGCACGGTTGGAGCTACTATGGGACGAATCATAGAAATGCTCTTTAGTGATGAACCAACCCTGAAGAAGGACGGTCAGAGATCAGAAGAAGACGATTCCATGATTGACATTCTTGAACGAGGGGTTCCCGTCAAGGTCCTGGCTAGGGTAAGCGATAGTTGCTATGGATCAGGCTTCCATCCAATGTTATATACTTACATTAGGGTTGATTTGGTTTAGGAATTTCCACCAGCGCAAGAACGACGACACAACCTCCAAAAGGCTATCCATATTCTATCCGATGTTGGTGTGATTGAGACACTCCAGGAAGTAGATGAGAGCAATGACGCATCTCCGGGTGAGATGATTATCCGTGTCAAAGGCGTTGAGAGCATTTACGAGGAATAGCGCAGTCGACCATAACGATAAATTATGTATACATCTTTTAAGAAGCCAATAATAATTCAAATGCTACCAGTTACCATTAAGATCGCAGTGTGGATCAATGTCTGTCACAGTGAAATCAGCCAATCAGAGCCGAGGTGTCGGAATGCACGGCAAAAACAATATGCGCTCTGAGTGTAATATAAGCCTTCTAGTCTGAAACCAATTTCACTTAACCTTGTGACATTAAAATTACCATGGCTTCTAACGCAAAGGACAACTGGTCAGCTACCAAGTACGATACGAATGCAAACTTCGTGCCTGTGCTCGGAGCCACTATTCTAGGCATGCTGGACCCTAAGGCCAACGAGACTATTCTGGATCTAGGATGCGGTGATGGCGTTTTGACCAAGGATCTCGAGAAAATGTGCGAACGCGTGGTTGGCGTGGATGCCAGTGCCAACATGATTGAAAAAGCAAAGGATCTGGGGTGCAAGGATGCGCGTGTCGTGGACGGCCACGACCTCGCTGCATGGTTTGACAATGAAAACATCGAACAGCAGATCGATGGCAAGTTTGATGCAGTATTCTCCAATGCCGGTACGTAACTCAATGCTTAACCTAGGTCGCGCGCATGGGTGTGCTCATATCGAGACTTTTTTCAGCTTTGCATTGGATGAAGAAGAATCCCAAAGACGTGATTGCTGGCGTCAAGCACGTTTTGAAGCCCGGCGGTCGCTTTGTCGCGGAATTTGGCGGCTACCTGAACTGTGCTGGTAAGAATTTGGACATGGCGAAGGGGAATGCTAGTCAGTCAAAGACGAACCATTATGTTGGCTGCAGATCCCCGCAGTGGGGCGTTTGTTATGTGGCTGTTTGAATAGTGACGTTCATTTCTTCCGTTTTCTAGATATCCATGGTGCTCTTATAGCAGCTCTTAACCGCCGAGGCAAGGACGGCAAATCTTACTCTCCTTGGTTCTTTCCATCGGATGTACATTACAAAGCTTTGCTAGAAGAACAAGGCTTTGAGGTCCAGACGATCTCCCTTAATCCTCGCCCAACCGAACTGCCCACTAATGTTGCGGGGTGGATCGAAACTTTTGGCTTCACTTTCCTCGCTGCTCTCGATACCGATGAAGAAAGACGTGCTATGGTGAAGGAAATCGCAGAAGAGATGAAGGTGACTCATCAGCGCGAGGACGGCAAATGGTTCATCATGTACAACCGATGCCGGTTCATTGCTTATAAACCCAAGGTTTAGTAATTGAATTAAAAAATAATAAATCAAATTGGCAAGCTAAATGGGGGGTGGCTCCACCGCGGCGAATTGACAGTTTTCAAGAAAAAAAAATAATTTCGTCATAAGTGGTCTTTATAAGAGCCAGTCATTTTGAAATTCATGGGTTTGTCAGCATCTACCCCTCTTACTCCAGAACAAATGTCTGCCGTCAAATCCAAAGTCGAAGAAATCATTGCCAATAACAAGGTCGCTGTTTTCAGCAAATCCTACTGCCGTAAGTACTGCATCTCCATGTATGCTGAGCAAGCACGTCCTATCTAACCCGTTGCACCTATGCAGCTTACTGCCGCCGCGCAAAGGAAGCCCTCAAGTCCATCACCTCTGAGTTCTTCGTCATTGAGCTCGATGAAGCCGATGATGGCGCCGCTATCCAAGATTATCTCCAGCAAAAGACCGGTCAAAGAACCGTTCCCAATATCTTTATTAACCAGAAGCACGTTGGTGGTTGCGACGACTTGCTTTCCCTCAAGTCCAGCGGTGAACTCCAGAAGCTCCTTGCCTAACTAGATCACCTCCTCCATAAGCGGTCCACTAATAAATAAACCCCTCAGTTTTTTGTCTGTAACATGGAACGAAAGTGCATACAGTGTTGCCAGCAAAACTTGTCTTCTTGCAAGAATAGCCAGCCCGTCCCTCGACGGTTGTCTTTATAAATATTCCAAATGTGTGTACAAAATGTAGATCGTGAGAGGGTTGTAAATGACGAAGTAGGAATTTATAGTACATGCGCTCTTCTTTTTTTTTTTAAGAAAAAAAAATATAGGTTTCTTTGTTATGACAGTCTACCAACGGCGTCTGCTGCGCCGTCCCCCGCCGCAAAGGACTCGTTCGCACCACCCACCTGGAACGCAGAGTGGACACCAAGTCCACCAGAACCCATAACCCCAATAACACCGACAGCATCCGGGATTCAACTCTATGCTTTTGACGGAGTACCTGGAATTGGAACGGTAGCCGCTCTCGTCTGGCCCGTCGGTGTATGCAATACTTGAAGCGTCATCAAGGTGTTGGCGAATGTTGGGATGGTGACGACCCCGAGAAATATACGGATCAGAAATCGACTCCATAGGCCGAGTGATGGACGATTCGTTCATGGCACCTCTAGAGAACTCGGGATCCATGATCAGTCGTAAAGCATCGCTGCCACCCCCCAGTGATTGCAATAGAGACGAAACGTGATCGTTGATCAAAAGTCCGCTAAGAATCAAAAGGGAGGTGAAGGGGTGGGTAGCGAAGTGAGACACGGTGGTGTCGTTGGGGGGGTTAGACGGCTTGAAAGGGTTGTGGGTATTGGGAATGGATTCCGTCGAGATTCTGGGTTTATCATGGAGAGCAGAGATGGGTGGATCTGGGAACATAGCACGCATTTTGAGTGTATCCTGAGTGTTGGTGGTAGGTGAGGTAGGCGGCAAACTCCATAATACAAATGAACGCATGCCTCCTGTGAACTCAGCTACCAGTGCTTGAGTGGACGTATTAAAGCATTGTAAGTCATATGAACGGTGACTAGAAGTTCGAGCCGCCGATTGCAACACAGGTGATAGCTGCGATTCGCCTTGTCTTGCGTCGGCCGATTTCAGCTCCCACTGGAATGTATGATCGCCCCATTGAAATTTGAACAAGGTAGCCGACGTCGAAAGAGATACAATACGATGATTCGTATTTTCGCTCAAAGACTCTTGTGATACAATCACCATGTCGTGCCAACTTTTATCGGTCAGTGCCCACACCGGTGTGACATGTTCATGGACAGAGTAGAGTGAAACATAGGGCCTGAGTTTCTCCAAAGTCCTAACACTCATTTTGGTGTCCGGTGCGTTCCCATCCATCGACGAGGAGTTCTCGTAATGGGCAGAATGGAAGATGCTGTGTAATAGTTTCGTTGACTGCAATTCCGGTCGAACGAAAACGTGATTGCCGGCCAATGTTGTCACGGTGGTGTGCAAATCAGTGGTATCTTCACTGATGCTGGTCAATTCGGGTATGTTGATGTTGCCCATCTTTTGTCCAGAAAGGATGACCAGTTCCAGCAACTCTGCACCTGCTCTCAAAGCGGGTCTAGCAGTGTTGATGGTCATCGGAGGTTGAGCTGGGTAATGCTTGGAACTAGAAGGTGGAGAGGGTATTGACGAGGCATCCGGTATGGGGCTAACATCTTGTGAAGATCTTGTCGGTAATGGAGTAGAGGAAGCTTCCTCGTCTTCATGTATTGACATTTAGTAAAGTGCAGTGGGGACTTCACAAGAAGAAAGAAAACGCTCTATTTTTAAACCAGCCAGCGGAAACGAAATTTATTGATTATGGCTGTTACTGTCATCAATTCCACTTTAACCACTGCCGACTCCGACAAACAGTCCATCCACTAACCCTCTCCGACGTCGATAGATCATATCTTTTTCGTTAGTAGCAATGTCTGATACATTGCTTAGGCTTCTAGACTTCGACATCTTGGGCCGTGTAGCGTCGCTCCCTAAAATTTGCTGAGCCCATCGTCCAATGGCCTTGGTAGCCTTGTCAGCGTCTGGTAAAAACGGGATCATTTGTAGGAAAGCGTGGCTCATGCCCTCCATGATGCGAACAGTAACACCATGATCTGGATCTTCATCATGGTGAGTTCGCTTATGACCGTTATTTCGTTTGGCTTGCCGGATTCGTCCAGCAAAAATCACTGTGTCATCTACAAATGGGTCTTTTTCTCCACACATCATGTATAATTTTGGAAATTGTGACAACAATGTAGACGGCGCCACGATGGGGGACAACAAATAGTCGGTGTCAAAGTCTGGATACGAGTGAGGACCGAGATACACTGTACCGGGAAGAGTTCCCAAAAACCGAAAAAGTTAGCTGCGAGTACACGTCACGGCCTGTTGGATGTGGAATACTTACGGATAGCCATGGCTCGCATCTAGTTACAATAGCAAACGTTATCAATATACGCTTACATAAACAATCACTCTCTCTTGGCAATAGAATTCTTACCAGATCAGGTGTAATGATGCGGTCGTTGAAGAAACTCATCCGGCTGGTCATTGCCAAACGCGGTACTAACGTGGCAGATGATACATCAACTGAATCCCGGGTAGGCATAAATCTAATCCGCTCTTCTAGACTGGTCCCGCGCTTGGCATGGTTTGCCTCTAGACCCAGTGCACGTCGCCATAGGCTTCTTCTCTCCAAGTCGGGCTCTACACTAAGCGGTGATTGATGGCGCATGTGATCCTTGGATTCTAGAAGATGGCTCATGGTCGTGGCGTTTAAGGACGTGCTAGATTCAGCCCGCATGAGTGAGATCTGAGACGGAGACATCCAGCAGGATAAGTCAAAGTTGAGACATGGGTAGACAGTAATTACACCGGCAGGTAGTGGAATCACTTGATTTTCATGAACAGACGCCGAAGGATCGTCAGATGTCATGACAAAAGAAGAGTTAACGCTGGATGTTTGAAGCTGCTGATTGTGAGCCAGAATTTTCAAGGTGACACCTGCTGCCAAATTTCCTCCACTTTGGACGCCAATTTCATTAGTTAAGAGCAAAACGTTGGCTCCCATCTTTTGGAAAGCACTTACGCAGAGTCACCAATAAAGGCAATCGTCACCTCTTTGTCGCCTCGAAGGCCAAGAACTTTTCCGTTGCTCTCAACGATGCTGATATAGGTATCATAACATTCTTCCATGGCCCAGGGATACGGATATTCTGGAGACTTTCCATAATTGACACTGCATATCAAATATCCGGTTTGTGCAGCCCATTGTGATATGGCATCTTCATGACAGGGAGGCGGCATACTGACAAATCCTCCTCCAGGAAAATGTAAAATCAAGGATGTTTGGTCTTCTAAACTATCTAGACTCCCAGCATAGTACAGATGCAGCTGAACAGGCGGAAGACTGGCTCTTTCTGAAGAGGCTGGGCGGGCCACCTGAATGACCTTTTTCATACTCAGCTTGGGTCGCAATAAAGAAGAAACGAAGCTTAATATTGGGTTACTTGCTCCCTTCTCCCAAGATGTTCTCATATGCTCTACAGTAATGGTAGCTCGAACTTTTCTAGATTTCTCTTCCGCATCATCTGCAAATACCAAGTAGTAGGCGGAAAAGACGATCGATAAGATATGACGCAGCCAAGTCGGTTTGATGCCCATAGCCGTGAAGAATCCCGCATCAAGAGCCGTCAAGATCCAAGTGCCACGGAAATAACTCCGCTTATACAATCTTGCCAATGGTTCAGGAGCTACCGAAAAGCTATCAGGACGGAGTAATACTATGATACATTTGAAAACTATACCTTACCATCGATACCGAGCAGAATATGAACGTTTCGTGTAATGTATAACATTAGCCAAGTGCCCAGCACGATTCTCCATGGCGCATATTGCTCTGATATGAGAAAACAAAGATGAGACATTCAGATACTTGCATTGTGTTCGAATTATTAAGCTGTCATCGCATACTAAGTGTTCTATTTTCTAGCCCCAGGGTCTTTGGCCACCTATATCTTTTTCCGTTCAACAATAAGAATAAGCTGACAAGTTAAGTAAATTTAATATTAGGGTCGTGCGTTATATGGTGCGGTGAATCGTCGAGTTAGCTGACCTTGTACATAATGTAATAATGATTTGTGTCCGCTTCCAGTTTGCTGAAGGCCTTCCTGCAAGGTGGTCTAGCATAGTAACGAGTGGAAAAGGAAAGAGAGAGGTCGTCAGATGGCCCTGGCCCGTCTGCCGACTTGAAGCTCTCCTTTCATGGTTTGCACGTGAAGGTACGTATTGAGGGTCCGACTGATACTGTCATAAACATGAGATGCTTGTCAATCCAGATATGTGTAAGTTGGACGAGCAGATAACCAAAAAGATCTTGTTCTGCTGCATGAAAATATGAGAATGGATAGAAATTAAAGGCGTTGTACACACAAATGGAGGACAAGAAATTGCTGTCAGAAGGGTTTATTTTAACGTTGAAAATTTTTAAAACAAGCTTTTGAGCATTACTGTTGGTTTGGCGACTGTGTTTGAACGACGGCCAATGACAATTCTGGGCAAACGGAAGGCAGACGATGCATCACCATCATGTCTCGCTAGCGACAATCAAAGTGAAGACTTGGAGACAGTAGTCCAGGATTTCACCATTCTCGAATCCAATCCTTTCCTGGTCTCGGATTCGGAATCAGATCGTGCTTCGGACGTTGCTGACCCGCCAGAGAATGGTATATCTACACCTCCACCGGTAACAGAACACGATAGCTCTCTGGCAACATACGTCCAGGAGGCGAAGAATTCTATTCTGGACAGAATTTCCGAGCGTTCCTTGCCAATTGATCTTTCGAATCTGTCAGAACAGTACGACAAGCTGCATCACTTGTTAGAACAAACCGTCAAAGTAGGCGAAAGTAATTCGTGCTTACTTATTGGCAATCGTGGATCAGGAAAAACGGTATTAGTTCGGAAAGTAATCCAAAGTCTTCAAAAAGAGCATAAAGACAATTTCCTGACGGTGGAACTGAACGGACTCATACAAACCGACGACCGAAGCGCGTTACGAGAAATCACGAGACAGTTGACTCGAGAATCGCAAATGGAAGATAGAAGCTTTGTAAGTCTTCCTCCTGACACACACTCTATTCTCTCGCTCCCTTAACTAATCGTTCTTCTTATAGACGTCGTTTGCTGAATCGCTGGCGTTCCTTCTGTCGTTGCTGAAATCAGGATCAAAGTCAACAACACCGGTCATTTTCATATTGGATGAATTTGATTTATTTGCTCAACATACCAAGCAGGCTTTGCTTTATAATCTTTTTGATATTGCTCAAAGTTCACAAAATCCTATTGCCGTGATTGGCTTAACGTGTCGCTTGGTAAGTCAGTTAAACATTGACTTCAATCAATGTTCTGAAAGCTAAATGTCTCTCCACTATACCTGGCTATATTGTGATTACAGGACACTATGGAGCTATTGGAGAAACGTGTAAAGTCACGATTCTCACATCGACAGATATACCTTTATCCGCCATCAAGTTTTGGAGATTTTTCTAGCGCGACGAAGAGCGTTTTGTCGCTTCCTATGTCTGACTCCATAACAGATGAAAATCATACAACTTACATACGTAATTTCAATGAAGCTTTAGATGTAAGTCGTCCTTGAAGGAAATCGCCATCGGTGGTCCCCAAAATTTAACCTAGTTTTACAGACCTTGTTCCAGGACCCATTATTTCTAGCGGTCATTCGACGTATCTTTGATCTGACCAAAGATCTGCGCATGGTTTTTAAAATATGTGTAGGTTAAACTTTTTTACCTGGCCCAATTGACCAAACCTACAAAAAACTGACGCAAAACTCTAGTTTCAGCCCGTCAGTTCCTTGTCAGCTCAGAACCCATTCCTAACGGCAACACAATTTTATGATTCTGGAATCATGCAGCGTGCAGATTCCAAGACTGAACTGTTGAAAGGTAGAATATCCCACTGTATATGCATTGCCTCCGTGTACGCCTTACTTACTTTGTTCTCTTAGGCGTATCACTATTGGAGCTCATATTGATTGTGAGCATGGGCAAGCTTCTTGATCGAGAAACGTCAACCTTTAACTTTCAAATGGTTTATGATGAATACAAAGACTTTATGAATATGACTCAAGCTAGTGGACACAGCTTTGGAATGAAACTATACAAGCGCGCGGTTGCCCTTAAGGTAAGTAGCAACAAGCTGTCAATTAAACCATGATCTCTTTTTTCCTAAAACATTCTCATTATTCGATTTAGGCTTTCGAACACTTGCAGTCCTTTGAACTGGTCTGCCCTGTCGAATCTGTCGCAAAATGTCCAAAAGAATATCGAATGATGAAAATCATGTTAGAACCTAGCCAGATCAGCAATGCTGTCGCGAAGTACAGAGATTGTCCAACGGCCGTTAAAAAATGGGGTATTGGCAATCCACTGTAATAATGTAAATAAACCACGCTATATTCATTGTAGAGCTATTTGTGAATGACCCCTGTGCCCACTTGGTGGTTGAGTGATAGCGGCATCTTGATTGCTTGACACTCTAAAAGCTCCTATGTATAGATATCGCTACAATATCCAATGGAAATACACCTTGTTAGCAAAAGTCGATGGCAAGTACCTTTTCGAGAACGCAATGCAGCTCATGTGGGCTGTCTTCATTCCCTCCATTGACGAGATCGTCTGAATCTCGGGTACCAACACCGCCGGTCGTGGGACATGATATACAATTTAGAAACAGGCATAAAGCCTGTAATTTATGATTAAATTTACAATAAACGTTACTGTAATAGATGGTATGTATGTGGAGTGAAATACTACAATTGACCATGGTGGTCAAGCTACAGCAAAAATGACATTAACTATTGCTTGATATCTGATATCTTTACAACGATAGGTTGACCCAAGACGCTTAGGAATTCCGCCGCATTGAATACAGTACGTTCATAGTGTGGCGCACCGTTATTCAATGTTCCTTCTTCGTTCACGGCCAGGAACCCTGGTTTGTATTTGAAGGTAAGGTAGAATGTGTCTGGTTTTTGTGGGTGGCCACAGTACATCAATAGCTGTTCATTCGCGTTGACTGTGGACGGATCGACAAAGACCACAGGGCCAGTTGAATCGCAACTAAGGATATGACCGTTGTCATTGTATATCCAAAAGAGATCGCCTAACTCTATCTTGTCCATGGAAGAAATCAGAGGCAAAGTCAAAAAACGAATTACAAACACTTTTGAGGAGTTTTAACGTGTACCAATTTGCGGACCCTCAATTACCTTCGAGTCATTCTGACTTGAGGCACCTGCCGCATGTTCCCAACTTTCTGAAATCCGTTTAGCTTTCCTCTATTTTCAATGGCGAAATGTAAACTTTTCGGATAGATCATTTCGTTTGACATGCTCAATAAATGTCAGTGATTTTTTGTGTTTTTAAATAAAGTACTGAATACATATGATTTACCAAGGTTTAAGTAGCAAAGTAGAGACTTTTTGGAAATCGCGCTTTGTCCTCCGATCAAATTTGTCTCAACGGCAAGCCCCTCCCACCTTATGGAAGTGTATTCTTGGGATATCGTACAAGCTACTATCTTGTCCCAAGCTGAAGTAGCAGGCACGCCTATACCGGAGTCACTTTTTGAAAGAAACAACTTTTTTTCACCCCAAGGCTTGGGATGCAATCTTACATTCTTTGAAGGTATAAATGAGCATGGCTCTGTGAAGATTCCAAAATATCGCCTAGTTAATCTGTGATATTAGGGATCTCTGAAAACGGAGTCTTCGATTTACTAGTGTCCAGCAAAGGCGCAGAGAAGCTTGCGGAATATGTCTCTCAGGAATATCTTGGGACAAGCGGTGGACTGACGCTATCTGGTATACCGCCACATGTCTATACCGATATCACACCATGCAACATATCAACAGCACAGCAATTCACCAAAGCTGTACAGAAACTCAAGAAACGGAACAAAGCCAATGACCGGTTGCGGGATGCCATTGCTATGTGGAAGAATGCATCTGATCTTGTCAACTCAAAACGATATGTTTTCATCAGTTTTGATATCGAAGTATACGAAATGGATCATAAAATTTTACTGGAACTAGGCTGGTCAATGTTTGACTCTCAAACAAATCGGTATATGGATCAACATTACATCAACAGCACTTATCGGCATTTGAGCAATGGCCGTTTTGTGGACGACCAAAAACTCAAATTCATGTTTGGCGTTTCAGTGTGGGCTTCGCTAGACCAGGCTCTGACGGAATTTCGAAAAGATTTGGATTGGTGTGTGCGGCGAGATGGCGGTTATGTTCTGGTTGGCCATGGATTGGAGAATGACTTTAAATTTCTTGCCATGCAAAAGTTCAAGTGGCCAGTTGCAGGCGGAAGAGGTAGTCATAACGATGTCAGTCGTAGTGCTGTTGTAGCTTCCTTGGATACAGAAACATTGTATGGTGCCTACAGCAATAGCCTACACAATCCACCATCTCTCGGCCGTTCCATGGATAATCTCAATCTTGAATCATGGTGCCTACACAATGCAGGTAACGAGATTGTGGATGAATGCCACCAAAATGTTTGGATTGGTCCTATTTGTTTGTCGCCATTTTACTCATTGATGTTCATTCTAGGTAATGATAGCCATTATACCATGGAGTTATTTCTTCATCTTTGCCAGAAATACCCGTCCACAAACGCTCAGGCTAGTTAGCGACTGCGCCAAACTTATCGCAAGATGATCACAGTGTGTGTACCGATTGCGATTCAGCCTTTGCCGTAGAAAGCATTGATTAATACGACCTAAGCCCTATCGTCACCATTAGTCATTTTTATGCTTTCAGTTTTATTTATTGACAGCAATGAAATATATATTCCATGACATGATCTATTATTTGGGTGCGAGGGGTAACATCTCCCGTACCAGATAAAAAAACAAGAAACAACAGATTTACATCATCAACCGTAACCAAAACAAAAAAAAAGGTGAAAGAGGGGAAATAAGCGAGACAGTAAAGAACGCTAAAAATCCTAATAATGGAAATACTTTTTGTTGGTTTACTGAGGTTGAGGCTGAGGGGCTTGCTGCATTCCAGCCTGGCTATACTTGATTATATAACCCTTGATAGTGGTGTAAGCATGGCCGACCGCAGGTGGGATAGAGGGGTGAGCGTTAGGAGGTAACAACAACTTATCCATGCGATTGTTCAAATCACGGAATGCGCCACGAGTATAGGACGACAAATGGAAGCGCAGACGCAGAAAGTGAGCAAATAACAGAGGGGCCAACAGAGAGCTTTGGAAACTGAGTGTTCGATTGGGGGTGTAAACATTGGTCAATTTTTCGAGATCGATCAGGAGTAGTAGACCTGAAGGAAACAATTTCTCCCATCGCGAAAGGAACACTTACGTGATAGCACCAAGGATCAATCGACCCATCACACCAATGACCTCAACTTGGGCAACAAATTTCATAGCGGTACCATATCGCATATCAGTCCAAGCCTTGATTTTACGTTGGAACTTGGTTTGCCAAGCATTGTTAGCAGCCGCTGCAGCTTCTCCGTTGGATTGCGAAGATGCCACTGGGAAAAGTGTAGGGATGACGTTGGAACGCAAATAGCTGGAGGCATGAAAAACCGAGTAGGTGGCGAATGGAACCAGTGTAACTGTGTACGGTCGGTCATGCACGCACGTCAGAAAAAAGTTTCTCTATTCACACACTTTTACCGCATCCAATGCCTTACCTGTAATGGGCTTATTGCAATACCAGTAGAATGCGAGCATAAAGTACTGAAAATTCTCATCGAGCATAAGCTTTTGCAAGTACTGAGCGTTGGCTTGTGGCATCTGTATTGTAATTTGCACGATGAGCGTTAGTGCGCCACAAAAACAGTGATCCGAGATCCGCTAGCTACGGGTACTTACGCCGAGAGATTTATAGACAACTACACCATAAGAAACTAAGGCACCAATGAAGGCGACTGAGTATGCACGTGAGTTACTTTTGAAGGTAATGAGCGAAATAAGGTAGAATAAGGTGCCAGCCAAGACGGCGACGTGTCCTAGAAACCAAGCAAATTGAGGGTTCTACGCAGATGCGAGTGATGTTAATACTATAGTGGATTGAGCGTGGCCCATCGCTGAAAGAGTTCAATTTACCTTGACAAGTTTGAGAACGCGATCTTGGAAAGGGAGTGCCGGAGACGTCGTTGCCATGGAAAACGAGAGATTGGTATGGAATCCTAACAACCCAGTGCCGGCCACTGGGGTTTCAAAAAGGCTGGGCAAATGTGACTTCCGACCATTTTGCGAACAAAAATCCAAATCTTATTGCAAAGGTGACGTAGATAGCATTGAAAACCTGTTGAATTAACACATCAATTACAGCAGGGTTCTTTTTATTCCCAATGTCAGATACGGGCGAATGTTTAGACGTCCTTCATAATAAAATAATTCCTATCGCTCACTACTTACCGCTTCACTACTGTTTGCATAATTTTTGCCCATCTCCACGTAAACATGTGCATTTTTTGCCATGTGTGTAACCAATCGTATCATGCTGTACTCGAGCTCTTGCTTCGGTTCACCACATCTGGTGTACTTCCTACCTCTCACAAAGCGCAACTGTCAAAATAATGATCGGGTGTCATTATTCTGAATGACATCCAATTGAGACAAAGACGCAGGCAGCATGGAAGCTCCTCCGCATGTTCTGCTGCTGGCAATCCGAGTACTTTCATGCTCACAAAGCATATTGCTGCTCCAAATTAGAAAAAGAAACAGTACTTTGTCCAGTTGTCAAATCGTGACCTACTGTTTGAGCGAGCGGAATATCGCTTCAATGCATGATTGCAGTCACGTCAACATAGAGAACATTTGGGGAAAAAAAGCGTTGGTGTACGAAGCAAACATTGATCAGCCTAACAGAGTCTCCTAGCTGGCAAATCGATTCCCAGTGTCTATAGAAATTGTTTCTGTGCGAGAGGATGAGCATGTTATGCACTGTGTCACGGCGTATTCCCAATCTACGTTATAGACTTTACCGATAACGGCAGGTCACCGAACGACATCGGGCAGTAAAGATCAGTAGCTAATTTTTATAAGCGCAGATTGGTCCGCCCTTCCGATACAAATTATGTTAAAGCGTGATCGTCCTTCCGCCTTCCCTTGCATGATTAAAGCATGTCGCCGACTCAGGTGCATGGTAGAATGGGGTATATCTCCTCCACTTGCTTTAATCCTGCCACACCAGCAAAAAAAGAAATTGGAACCCTCTACAACTGCTAGGCAGATAACTGAGGTTTACGGTGTAATGAGCCGAATTTAGCGGCTGTGTAAGAACCACGAATGAGTATTTCAAGAGATCGTAAACATTCGGTTTTAAAAGTCTTATTCTCGATTTCTCATGCAATGTATGCCAACACTCATGACCACAGTAAGATCAGATACATACAGCCGCGAATGGCTTTTTCAGTACGTAGCTAAAACTCGGAAAACAACACTACAAAATCTTGGGCAGGCAGGCACGGTGCGTTGTTCATAATGGAACCCTATGACCACTGTTGGTGGTACAATGAACTCCATGGGTGTGACAAAACCGGATGAACAGAAGTAGATGCAAGTTTATTATACAGTGTGTGACCCAGGCGGGCTACTCTGGAATGTAAGGCGTAAGTTTGGAGGGAGGTGATAGCAGAAATGAGATCCAGCGAGGAATTAGTAAAAAACGAGTCGATAAGGTAAATCGAGAGGACGAACGGCATTTAGCATCCTTCAACAGCCTATTGTATCGATTGACTTGGCCTGTGATCTAAGCACGTGCTCATGAAGGAAATCTATGCATCCGCCATGACAATATATCTGCAAACAAATCCGGATGGTTTTAGTCAGGTAGGGTGAGATTTCATTCTCGGCCATAAAATTAGTAATTACCCTTTGTCTGCTACGACACCACGGCACTTGACAAATACAGTGTATTTAAGAACCCAGCGAGGGTGTAATGTGGCATTTTCACCCACTAGGTTTTGAGCCTTCATTATTTTGTTAAGGGTCTCCTTAGGCAGGATGTCTAGAAGAAGAGAAAAAAAAATTAATATAACGTGATCAATTGCGCAATTTTGTAGAGATGTTGCTCCGATCGCCTGACTTACCGGAATAATCACTATGTGCTAATAATTCTATATTGTTGGCCTTTGCGTAAGTAATCAAATCTCTGGGAAGCTGGCAGCATTCAGCAAGATCGATCTGATTCACAGCGGGTTGAACTTGAACTTTCTGTGAGAATGACTTTAAGTCAGACTGGCTGAAGTCAGTTACGCCTAACCGTTCAACGACTTTATTTCTATGCAATTCTTGCAGACTTCGCCAGGCAGGCAAAACATCGTCGTTGGTAGCCGAAAGGATAAAGTTCTCGATAGTCGATACGCCAAGGAGTCGGTGAAGATGGTTGAGAGATTGAGTGACGGCGGCTTGCGAAGGGTCGGAGCCAAGGATGAACAATTTTGCTGGGGTTTACGAAACGATTGGATGATTAATCACTCCCGATATTTTTCTTTCGGCGCTGACTATGCAATCGTATCCTTACCGGTGATTTCAACATCCTTCCTGTCTTCTACAGGAACAATGCTGCTTAATCGCAAATCGGGAACTTCCAAAAGTCCACTGTCTTCATGATAGTGAAAAGATGGTTGATCAGACACATGAAAAGATGTCCTGAGGGTATCATTGATAGCAGCTACAAGCTAGAATGATAATAAAGGTTTAATAATCGTTCTCGAGTCGTATGCTTTCATGTCATATCTTCCTTACTTCAAGGTTGGACTTGGTGCTAAGAGAATTATTCTTCCCGGCTATACTTGTCTTCATGACATTGCCAGTGTATAGTACAAGGTGATCGAACTTTGGTACCATTGGCATGGAGCCGTTCCAATGCTGAGTGGTAGTAGAAACAGTCATCAATTGATAATGGAGTTATGGGCAAAGGTAGGAATTATTAGAGAGATAGAAGAGTTGTAACGAAACCAAAAAAAAAAAAAATGGACGATTACAAAAATATGGGATTCCACCAAGTCGTGACTGCTTACTTGACAAATCAAACTCCCAAAAGCAGCAAAGTCGGACAAAAACCATCAGTGAGAACCGATACTGAACGATACAGTCTCATTCGGTGGATTCGAAAAGAAATTAAAAATATACGATTTTTACTTGTCTAACTTATTTTAAGTTGCAATAGTACAGTCTTTCATACATGGTATCATACAGAACCCTCCTGATGACTAATATAATAGGAGGGGTTGAGGTCGGTTGGGCTATATAGAAGCCGCTCGGCTGCGCTTCACAAGATTCGATGTTGAACCAACTTCGAATGCTCGTCCTGATTTCTCGTCGGGTGACTTGATTGCAAGCTCCTCCTGACTGACAGAAAAAGATTGGCGCTGGCGTGGACCTTTCATGGCCATTTCGTTTTGAGCCGCCGTGCCTCCACGCGCAATGGAGTCAAGTAAGTACACACCCATGAAGATGATAAGGAATCCGCACACTAAGCTGATGGTATTCACAACGCCTGCGGAGTTCCAGCCCTATAATATTAACAACGGTGGCAAAAGATCAGCCATAGATTCAATGTAAAGTTTGCCGATCTAATCTCAATATAGTCACGGGTCTTACATGGTACATGATGGCTGAAGCTACCAAGGTTGCCGTCGTAAAAAAAACAAAGTATATTGGGTTCACCCTATACACGTTCACGTTAGCATGGTATCGTACATAAAGTGTCTAATGTCATGACGATGTGAATACTTACACATTAGTCGAAAACGTATCGAGGGCCTTGTTGAAGTAATTAAGTTGAATAAGAATGCATATAATACACATCACCATGAAGAAGTAGGTTGATGGATGCGTGAACTGGTTGGTTCCGCTGATGGTGAGACGAACAGCTATACCAAACGCTTTGATGGCCATAACGCTAAGCGATCCGACGAGAGAGCAAATCGTGACATATACAATGGGCTTCGTCCTTCCCCACCTTGGCACAGCTCGCCATATCATAAGAATGGCCACAATAACGACGAGAACGCCGTACACAATAAAGCCAGGCTGCAGCATGTAGGATAGTAATTCCTGGACACTTTGGACATCTGGATCCTCTGGAGCATGCAATACGATAATAACCGCTCCAATAAGTGATAATACACATCCGATTATTCCTATTGGGCCCAACCTCTCCTTGAGAAATATGGCAGCCATAATTGCACTAATGAAAGTATAGCAAATAACATTTTTCGTTAATGATTCCAATTGGGAAATATTATGTTTTTTTTCTAAATGGCAATCTCGGTATTCAAACTGGATTGGAGAATCTTACCCTATGATGACACTCAAAGCTCCAAGCGGTGTGATGAGAATAGCCGGAGCAAAGGTATAGCCTACACCACAGGTTAATACATCGTACGTCGATCCAAATTGGGGTAAAAAGCTAAAATAGAAATAAAGTACTTGCCGACAAAATTGAGGAGTTCACCTGCAATCATCGTGATCATACCGGCCCACCAGACGGGGTTTTTGAGATATTGGTAGCTATCGGAGGAGTGGCCTGTTTAAACAATAGGATAAAAAGGATGAGATACTGTGCGTTTATGACTTGGCGCTAATAGCGGAGGGTTAATTATGTCTCAAACGCCGGAATCCCTGAATATCCAGTTGATCAGGCGTTTAAGGCGATCAAGTGGTTGCAGCGTTTCGCCAAGGTGGAAGGTTAATGAGCGGCGGATTGATTGACGACATTTTGGACATTGTTTTGCATTCGAACATTTGAGGGAGAGAGTCATTCCCTTGGGAGTAAGAGCAACTAAAAAGGGATACTGACCATTTGTAGTCTTGCTCTTTTGTAGGCCTTTCTTCGTTATAACAAAGGATGTGCCTATGAGCAGACTTGAGCACAAGGCCAGAATTAAACCGATATATTTGCCATCAATCATTAAAAGGGACAAGTGAGAAAGGAAAGGAACGAGAGGAGCACACTTTTAAAAGGTATCAGGCAGGCGATTTTTTGATCCGCAAAAGAACAATGCGGTCATTGGTTGTTACCAAAAATGCCCAGCCTATTATCCTGATAGCAACAGTGCGGGGACGATTATACCGATTTGATACATGCGTTGAATATGTAGCTATCCATCCTACATGATTGCTTTCGCTCGACTTCCCTTCTTCATTGACCCCCCAGTGGCGATGATTCAAGGGCCATCCGTTCCTGTTGGCTCACCCATACCCCCACAAAGTGAACTGGGCTACTTTTGGGAATCATTTTGGGTTAGGGGATTTGTGACGTGCCATAGTTGCAGCTGGATCAGGCAAACTCGTTCTCAGCTCCAAAACTCGCGTTGCTGGGGAGAAATTTGCAGTCCACGCAGAGTCCCAGTCGTATTTAAGTTCTTTGCCTGCCCACCCGCTTTCATACTCAAGTAGTCCCTCTGGTATTTTTTATCTCTGATCGACTTAGAATCACAGCATGGACGTATCAACACTCCTTCAAAGCTCACTATCGACGGGTAGGGTTACTACTTTTCTATAAGGCGTCACAAGGCGACACACAGTGAATGATAGTGTTCCCAATCAAATATTTAAAACCTTAATTTCGATCAGATCAATCCATACGTGAAGATGCCACTGCAAAACTCGAGCAGATGTCTCGAGAGAACTACGTATGAATCAAAATCAACCCATGATTACCCAAATGCTAAATTATATTTGACACTAACTGCGCCATCGCTCTTTGGTAGGCTGCCTATGTAGCCGTCCTTAACCAAGTTTTTGCAAGTGAGCAAGCCGATGGCACGCTACGACAGCTTGCGGGATTGGCACTTAAGAATTCCTTGGTTGCAAAGGTGAAGTTAGTTTTTGGCCACGTTGTATACCATATGGCAAAACTCATGTATGTGGCCCGTTCATGCAGGAGAATGTAAGGAAAGAAGAGTATGCTCAAAGATGGTTATCGGTTGAACAAGGTGTCCGTAATGAAATTAAGCAAGCTGTAAGTGTGCAATTTTCCCGCATCATCCACAGTCATAAGCACGTCATCTAACATGGAGTGATCCAAAGGCATTGAGGACGTTTGGAAGTGCTGGTATTGCACGTAGTACAGCACCTCAAGTAGTGTCTGCTATAGCTGAAATTGAACTTCCAACAAACCAATGGTCAGAATTGATCCCAACCCTGTTGGATAACGTTACCAACCAAGAAAGCGCTTTGCAGCGTCAAGCTAGCTTGCAAACTCTTGGCTATATTTGTGAATCAACAGTCAGTTGTCTTTCTTTGTACGTTTGGTGGCGATTCCAGCAGATATTGACACTCCTGATAACTGTAGGAGCCAATGGTGCTTGCTATTAATGCAAATGAAATTTTGACGGCCGTTGTTCAAGGAGCTAGAAAGGAGGAAACAAAGTGAGTACAATTTGTAGATGTCTTGTGAACGATGAGACTCATCACTTATATACTCAATCGTATATTTAAAAAGTGATGATGTTCGAATTGAGGCCCTCCATGCCCTTTACAATTCTTTAGAGTTCATCAGAGCAAACTTTGAGCGAGAGGTTGGTCCATCTATACCTTCATTGTACCATTGCGAAAACTGTTGTTGACTCATCCATATGCTCATAGGGAGAAAGAAATTTCATCATGCAAGTCGTTTGCGAAGCTACTCAGAGCAGTGACGAACGCATTCAATTGGCTGCATTCGAATGCCTGGTACGCATCATGCATTTGTATTATGACAAGATGCGTTTCTACATGGAAAAGGCCCTTTTTGGCGTTAGTATTTAATCTGCTTCTGATGGCGTATGAAATTGCATTTTTTGACATTGTACCTATCGGTTCAACCTTATGTAGTTGACGGTCCTAGGAATGAATTCTGAGCACCAGGGTGTTGCCCTTCAAGCTGTAGAATTCTGGTCGACGGTGTGCGATGAGGAACTAGAGTTGCAAGAGGAAGCAAATGAAGCGTTTGAAGTCGGTGAGCAGCCAGAACGGGTCAGCTTTGACTTTGCAAAGACAGCAGCACCTGAGATTTTACCAGTTCTCTTGTGGATGCTGACCCAGCAGGTACGTACAAAATCTTGGTTAATCAGTTTCCGACTTGATATTGACAACAATTGTTAATTTTCAACTTAGGAGGAAGATGCTGATGAAGATGAATGGAATATCGCAATGGCGGCTGGTACTTGCCTTGCTCTGCTTGCACAAACCATTACAGACCACATCGTGCCACCTGTCATTCCATTCGTAGAATCAAACATACAAAGTACCGAATGGCGATACCGTGAAGCGGCTGTTATGGCATTTGGCTCCATTTTGGAAGGACCAAATCCTCAGATTTTAACTCCTCTGGTCAATCAAGTAAGTAACAAAAAGAGATAGGTAAAACGTGAGAATGGTGTCTTCAGCTTTACATATTGCTGACAAATACACGTGTGTGCAACATCAATCAGGCACTGCCGACTTTGATTAATATGATGCGGGATCCTGATGTCAATGTGAAGGATACTGTCACCTGGACACTCGGTCGCGTCTCTGATGTGTTGGTGGAGTGCATTAAGCCAGATATACATCTTCCGCAATTGGTATCTGCCTTGGTGTTAGGTCTTGAAGACAATCCCCGAATTGTCGGAAACTGCTGTTGGTCTCTTATGAACCTTGCCGAACAGCTTTCCAATGCCGATGATACAGACCAAGAGACTTCGCCATTGTCTCGATATTTTGAAGGCGTCATCACTGCCCTTCTTCGCATTACTGACCGCCCTGACAACGAAGCAAACTCTAGAACGTCAGCATATGAAGCGATATCCACGTTTGTGTCCACAGCCGCAAAAGATTGCTACCCTAATATTGAAAAGGTCGCCATCACAGTGTTGGAGCGCTTGGAGCATACCTTATCCGTCCAGGTATATACATTGGCTGTGAACGGTGCATGGATCATGAACAAATGTTTAAATTTTTACTCATTGTTGCTTATGAAATCACAGAACCAATTGATAGGGAGTGATGAGCAAAATGCCCACTATGAACTGCAGTCTAACCTTCTTAGTGTACTGACGGTAAGTAGTCATTGTAATTGCAACAGCCATTGACTAGTGAATGGAATACACTAAATCAAAAAATTCCCGCCATTTTAGAGCTGTGTCCGCAAATTGGGCAAAAACATCAGTAGCATCGCGGATCGTATCATGACAGTGTTCTTACAGATCCTGAACTCTCAAAGCAAACACTCCACTACCAAGGAAGATGTTTTCATCGGCGTCGGTGCCTTAATAAGCGCACTAGAAGCAGATTTTGGACGATACCTTGAACCATTTATGCCCATCTTGTATAGTGCTCTTCAACATCCCGAAGAATATCAGTTGTGTGGCATCGCCATTGGACTGATTGGCGATATCTGTCGAGCCCTAGGAGAAAATGCCGTCCAGTACAGTAATGCGTTCATGGAACTATTGATTCAGAACCTTCAAAGCCCAGTGCTCCATCGAAATGTCAAGCCTGCTATTCTTTCATGTCTTGGTGATATTGCCTTGGCCATTGGCGGGCAATTCGAGTCATACTTGAACGTCACCATGATGGTCCTCCAGCAGGCTGGTAACATGAGAGCAGACAAGGTAATCATCATCATCGAAAATATAAGCCACCCGAACACGTTGCTCAATTCATACTTACGTCTTTCAGACTAATTTGGATATGATCGAGTATGTCAATCAATTACACGAAGGAAATGTTGAAGCTTATGTTGGCATCGTTCAAGGACTTGCGACAGGTGGCAAAAGTAAGTAATTTCAGGCTTAAAGAATGGAAAAAATTTTCGTTGTCATCTTCGTTCAACCTCAGCTAACGGAACGCCTCACTTCTTTCATGAAGCTCCTTTGATCGCACCCTATGTGCCTGGGATGTTCACCTTCCTTAGCATTGTGGCTGAGGATGAGTATAAATCAGATACCCTTGTTAGAAGTCTTGTAGGTTTAATTGGTGATTTAGCGGATGCTCTGTATGGTACGGATGGCAAGCAGTTCTTCCAGGTAGACTGGATAACCCAAACCCTCAGAGAGGCGAGATCTAGCAGGCATTACTCCCAGAGCACCAAGGAAGTGGCAAGGTGGGCCAAAGAAATGGTGAAACGTACTTTGCAATCATAGAATATTGTGCCTTTCAAATTACATATTACCCTCAAAAACAATTTTTTTTATACATATTCAAATTCTCCACCACTAAAGTTGCGCTTTTGAGCATTCTCGCACTTTTATTATCCAGCGAGCACATGATATATTCAATTGGTTACCGTGTATGTATTAGAATTCAAACGTATATTTTGTTCTCGAAACGATGTGGTGGTTATTTTGTTCACGGAATGGGGAGTGGGCCATGCTTACAACACATTACAGCAGAACCACATCAACAAAACAAATTAATGCAAACCTTACATTTGATGACGTTAAACCGTTTTTTAATATAAGGGAGAAGTCAATACATGAGGAAAAAACATCAGCTAATCGTTTTCTTGCAACCACATTACACAATACAGAAGTGTTGAAACAATACTTCCTTACAGATTAAAGCTGGGTCTCAAAACGGCCGATTGTCTTTCAAATTCTCGCACATCCATCTTCCACAGCAAATGATCGTTCGTTCTGAGCTGTGACAGCTTTCGAGGAGGGACAATAATAGGTGGCGGACAAACAGAGTTGGTATAAGTTCATTATTGGCAAAATCCGTGCATGTTTAATTTCTAATTAGCGGATATCTCATTGCCAATGCATATGTCGGACGTATCTGTCCAAAGCGTGTGTGTGAGTGATGCTTGAAACATTGAGAACACGGGTGAAGCATAAACGTCGAAACCTGTTCAACTCCGAAAAGAAGTCACGTGAAGTAAGAGAGTCGAAAAATTTTTTCTCAATTTCCAATGTATTTAAGGTCAGTAGGCAGGCGCAAACGATTCTTCTCCTAGTTTTCACTTATCATACAAATAGTAAGTCTTCTACATTAATTGTTTAACTATGCCGTTCAAACGCGGTGTCGATACGTCTACCATGAAATAGAACTAACCATGATTCGTCTCTCTAGTGCGTGACAAGTGGAGAAAGAAGCGTCAGAGACGCCTCAAGCGTAAGAGAAGAAAGATGAGAGCTAGATCTAAATAAGCGTATCGCTTAACTAGCTAAGGCCTCTACTTCCAAAGCCAAGCAAACCCACAAGAACCTCTTTTCTCCTCGGTTTCCAAGTCTAACATTTGAACATCATGGAATTTTTCTGTCGTTGCCCTCGAATGGTGTATAAAGTCACCGGTTGAAAAATAAAAACCCACCAAAAAGTCTTTTTGTTTTAAAAGCTACAAAGATTTTGCCAGTTGTGTTTTGTTTTGATTTTGTTAAAGAAATGACATGAATGCACTGTCCAATTTGTTCGGGGCAGACCATGAAGCGCTCAACTTTGGTTTCGTTTGTTTATCGTTTCTGTGCTCAAGAAGTGTTGGAACAGAAAAAAAATTTTTACTGAGGCTGTTCGAGGACCAAACCGCCCAGCCCATCCTCACGCTGACAATGTTTGAGCACCAAAATGTAATAAATAAATAAAGGTGGATATGGACACTTTATGGTATGAACGATACACATGGATCGAGCATCACACTATACAGACTAGAAACGCTATGCTTTTTTTTTTTTTTTTTTGGTGTCTTTACGAGCTTAAACGAGTATTGCTTGGTGGTAGAACTGCAGGCACGTCATTTGTACAGTCACGCTGTCCCAACCGTCTTGGACAACCAACCAAACCCACCGAACCCTAAAGCCCAGCCGGCGATATAAAAAATAATAGACACCACAAAAAAGATATCTCACAGCCATATCGCTTTCGTAACAACAAGAGAGATTGAACTTTGCTAGCCCCATTGGCTTGCCCACATTCAATGTCATTCACCCGAAGACCTTCGGATCAATCCTCGTATCCTCCTAAGCAGCAGGAACCACCTCAACGATATCCGCAAATGCCCACGCATCCTGCAGACCAGCCATCCGCAGCCAAAGAAGATTGGGAGCCTTATAGTCACCGATCATCAGATGATTCTTATACTGGTACTGGCTCGCTTCCACCTTTACAAACAAAGGTGCCAACTTCTTACGAGTATAAGCCTTACGCGACAAGACCAGACTACCGACCAGACCAACCTTATCAACAACCCACTTCCCCACCCAGCGCCTTCCGCCCCTCTTCTTCCTCCTCTTCCTCTACAAACACCTCATGGGACTACAGCGATGCTCGCATGCAACAGATATACCGAGATCGTACATTTCATCAGGTATATGTTTTTTTAAGAAAAATCATTGTACTCCTTTTGAGTTAGTACGCAACCTTTCCAGCGTATAGCATTTATCTAACTTCACACTTTAAAATGATTTAAGTCTACGCCAAGATATGATACTCCATCTCATAATCAACAGCTGTCACGAGAATATCATCGCGATCCTCCAGTGGCTGAACACGCTTCTAAAACCCCTACATATCCCCAGAAGCAAGATCATAGTCAACCAGGTCAGCAAATTGGACAGCCTTACCAAGGGGACGCACATTGGTCAAGACATGGCCATCCAGACCAAGATCAGGTAAGAGTATGCAAAAATAAGGGTCGACCTTCTAAAGAAAGGCTACAACAGTTTATACTGACTTTGTTTATGTAGAGCCAATACAGAAATCGATCTCAGTTCCAGTCAATGGATAGAGCTGAACCGACCATACGGGTAATTTTGAAATACTTTAAGACTGAAGTGACATTCATAAGTAAGACACTTTTGCTAACATACCTCCCAAACCTGTGTAGCATGTGCTCTACAGCCCACCAAGGTCTGCTCAACCGCCAACTGGTTCAAACCTAACGAAGTCTCCTGGTTTTGTACCCCGCGAAAAAGTCATTTCTCCTGTCATGTCGATATCCCGTCTTTTGAGCGATAGCAGCAGCGAACAGCAAAGTGAAGAACCGTCTGAAATGGCAAGTCAACAACCGGCGAGAGACTTTGTCGCTCAACCTCCACCCCGTTCTTCCGCCTTTCATGCCACCAATGCCGCCTCACATGGTTACTCGACAAATCAGGACGTTGAGCGATCTCCCGCACACGCCCCAATGTCTTCTTCCGCTGGCCCTGTGCGACATAATGGAATTAATGATTTGCTTAACCATGGTGGTGAAGGTAACCGACGCTCTTCGCAGTCTTCAGAACTGACACCCCAATCCTCACTGGATCCGAAGGTACGCACCTAGCTTTGTATAAGAAGGAAGCTAGTTCAATTTATATTTTTGCGATGTATGGGGCGTATACTTTATGATACTAACTCAAATCCATTTTTAAACAGGCTAAGCCTGGACATCGAACTACCTACTCCTTTGGCAAGCAATGTAAGTTTTACAACACTCAATTAATACACTAATTTTTGGAAAAGGCTAACAGCATTTCGTTACTCCAGCCGATTTTCCAAATGTGAAAGTAGAGGAGGTTAATGGTGCCCAACAACCTAATGGTGCGTGGCAAACCCAAAACAATGGTCACTTTCAGCCATCTACTGTGCAGTCGTGGTCTTCTCTGCCGTCTCACAGGGATGCGCACACAGGCGCAAACCATGATCATCCAACGTCCCCTCTATCGTCTTCATATCAAGTGGAAGAGGATAAGGTGCATGCAAATAAGAGATCCGATAAGCGACATGTATCTGCTCGAAATGGCTACATGCCCCATGATAGAGAGCATGAAGCGTTGAGCGACAGTGAGGATGATGACGAGTTTCTACGAACCCATTCATCACATCTTGTCAAATACATGATTGATATTCATAAGCGACGGAAGAGAGTCCTTGAGGAGTACGAACAAAAGCGTGAGGTATGTTAACGATGGATGTACGCAGGCACTCACTTTCCGCATTTACATCATGTATTAATCGATCGACTATCATGCAGAGACGACGAGCTAAGATGCAAGATCAATTAGCACGCATCTATGAAAAGAGACTAGGTTCAAAATCTTCCATGCGACCTGTTACAGGCGACGATGTTATGTCCATCCCCATAGATCTGTTGTTGCGTTCTACCAAAGGAGCAAGTGATTTGTCCAAGAAACATTACAGACGTCAAGGAGACCATTCCTGGAAAAAGTATATGGATGCGAACAATGTTTCTGGAAACACGAGCAATCTTTTCGATATGGCAAATCAAGTGTCACAGGTACGGTATTTGACTGACATGGTACACACCTGAGACCGTAGTTTAATGTATTGATCCCCTGTAGAAGAGTTCACGCAAATCCAAGAAAGGACGATCCAGTTCGCAGCGTAAAGTCGAAGATGAACGACGAAAGATTTGGATTAATATTGCTCGCAAGGATATTCCAAGAGTAAGTTTGATTTCTTTGCCTCAACTTCAATTTCAAATCAACTTTCCTTTCTAATTTCATCGTTATATTATGTAGATGTCCAAGATCCTCTCTCGTGTTCAAGCCACACGCATGGGTAATTGTAAAAAGGTTGCACAATACTGTCAGAAGGAGGCTCGACGAGCTGCTACCAAGTCTGGTAGAGCTCATCGCGATGTTCAAAACAAAGCTAAGAAGGCCATGAAAGAGGTAAGACTATTACTGTTCATGTTATGGCTCTGCACTATTGATTCTGATGATGCCAATCCGATTACTAGATGTTAATGTTCTGGAAGAAGAATGAAAAGGAAGAAAGAGAGCTTCGAAAGAAAGCAGAGAAGGAAGCACTCGAGCGCATTCGTCTTGAAGAGGAACGGAGAGAAGCACAACGCCAGGCGCGCAAACTTAACTTCCTTATTACTCAAACCGAGTTGTATAGTCATTTTATCGGCAAAAAAATCAAGACTAGTGCGGCAGAAGAAGACGACGAAACTGCTACCGATGATAGAAATGAGAATGCTGGTGCGTCTCAGTCCGGCGTGGATCACGATGATTTAGATGAGACTGAAGGCCACAAGGAACTGGATGATGTTGATTTTGACGAAGATGATGAAGAGAAGCTTCGTCAGCAAGCGAAGCGCGGTGCTCAGAATGCTCTGGCCATGCAACTGGAACGGACAAAGGCATTCGACGAAGGTGCTCGCGAGCGTCGTGCTGCGGCCGAGAGTGGCTCATCCTCAATACCTTTGAATGCTGACGACTGTAATTATAAACCCCTTTTTTCTTTACCCTACGTAACGTTGTCGCTTATTAACAACAATTCAATTATAGTTGACTCTGACTCTATGAACTTTCAAAATCCCACCAGTATGGGAATGGGTCCAGAAGTTCAGCAACCAAAAATGCTCATGTGTCAACTTAAAAATTATCAGCTCAAGGGTCTCAACTGGTTGGTCAATTTGTACGAACAAGGTATCAATGGTATTTTGGCTGACGAAATGGGTCTCGGAAAAACCGTACAATCGATTTCCCTCATGGCTTACCTTGCGGAGACAAACAATATCTGGGGACCCTTCTTGATCATTGCGCCCGCCTCTACCCTTCACAACTGGCAACAAGAAGTCACCCGCTTTGTACCAGGATTCAGGGTATATTTTGTTTCGAATTTGCTTGCATCATTTTTGTTTTGAACAAGTTATGTCTGACCGTCCATCTCATATTCTTAGGTCCTTCCTTACTGGGGTAACCCTAAGGACCGAAAAACTCTTCGCCAGTTTTGGACAAAGAAGCAACTCTATGGCAAAGATGCCCCTTTCCATGTTGTCATTACAAGTTATCAATTGGTAAAATATTTTTGCATATCGGCAATTTTGCATAGAGTACACATCATCTCATGATGCATTTTGTTATTCAGGTTGTCACTGACGTGCAATACTTCCAACGCGTCAAATGGCAGTACATGGTAAGAATTCGTGGCGGCGGTTGCAGTGCATACCAGTGGAACCACATACTCATGTCATCTTTTTTAAGGTGTTGGATGAAGCGCAAGCCATTAAGAGTTCAGCCAGTGCTAGATGGAAAATTTTACTAGGTTTCCATTGCAGAAATCGCTTGCTGCTTACAGGAACACCTATTCAAAATAGTATGCAAGGTGAGCATACAATCACAAAAGAAACAATACCTTCTCATGCCACTGCTGATAATCACCTTCTTTATCTCATTAGAACTATGGGCTTTGCTTCATTTCATTATGCCTACCCTCTTCGATTCTCATGAAGAATTCAGCGAATGGTTTTCAAAAGATATTGAGAGCCACGCGGAAAACAAAGGCACTCTCAACGAGCATCAGCTGAGAAGACTTCATATGATATTGAAGCCTTTCATGTTGCGACGTATCAAGCGTAACGTTCAGCATGAACTTGGCGAAAAGGTATGTATTGAGCAAACGGTCTAAGATTTTTAAAGAATTGCCCTTTCTAAGTAGTTCTTGTAGATTGAACTTGAGCTCTACTGTGACCTGACCGCTCGGCAAAGAGCGCTGTACCGCGGCCTCAAAGAAAAACTATCCATCTCAGAACTTCTTGAAAAGGCAACATCTCTCAGTGATTCCGATAGCTTGGACAGCTTGATGAATCTGGTGATGCAATTCCGAAAGGTAAGTAGCCCTTACATCATACCTTATGCCCGCCCACTCATGCCTACATACTTACAAATAAATTGAACAATAGGTTTGTAATCATCCCGAGCTCTTCGAACGTGCAGATGTGCATTCTCCCTTCGCTTTCTGTGAATCTAGTCGTACAATGTCGCTCTCTAAGGAAACGTATCTCAACTGTCCCTACTCCACTGAAAGCGTCATCAAGTTTAAGATTCCAAAGAGGCTGTACCGCAACGGCGGTATCCTTAACATTGCTGGTCCTGACTCAAGAGCTGGTTTTGAGACTAAATATCTAGACCAGTTGCTGAACATTTGGACACCCGAAAACGTCTATAACTCGATGTACTCTGAACAACCAGGTATGTGCACTGTCCCATTTGTTAAGGTTGACCCACCGTCTTTTTCTGACTGAAACGTTTGTTCGAATTTAATTTTCAGATTCTACATTCTCGTTTCTACGGTTTACGGATCTGGATGCATCAGATGCTGTTCGCATTGCTAGAGAGCATGTTATGCAAAGATGGGTTAACCACCTTGCCGTCAGAGACCAAGAGGCCCGGCGCCGATTCTACCTTGACGATTCTAATGTGTAAGTGGATCGGATTATTATAAACATAGACCGTGTATGTGGTTCTCACTAACGAGCGTTATTATCATAGCTACCCAACTGCACCTGTTCATACATATGCTAGCTTCCTCATCAATCAAACTGTATCCCCTTTCGCTGCATCCATTCTTTCTCCTGGTCAGCCTCTATACGAATTGTCACATATCATGGATAATATGACCAGCACCTTTAGCAAAGTTGAGCAGATGTATATACCGACGGTAAGGATCTTTTAAAAATAACGGGTAAACTGACAACTATGACTAATATTGATGCGATATTCAGGCGCGATCACCACCTGTGACTTTAATATGCTCTGATAGGCAGTGCGAAATAGAACAGAGGGATATAATGTTTGATCGTCCTACTCGTGCCGTCCTCTTCGGAAGATTGGATCATGTTCCCAAGGCAGCTAGAAAGGACGCAGCTGAACTCTCAAAGGTTATCACCCGCAATGACGGTAGAGGTTTATTGCCTGTCCCAATCTCCAACAACGGATACTCACTTATCAGAGTACCAGGTAAACTATATATGAATATGACCCGCTAATCATTCAAGATACTGACAGAACTTCTTCATTTAGCGATGAGCGATCTTATTCTTGACTCCGGCAAACTGCACAAACTCGATAAGCTACTTGAACAGCTGAAGGCCGAAGGACACAGATGCTTGATCTACTTCCAAATGACCAGGATGATTGATCTTATGGAGGAGTATATTTCATACAAGCAATATAAGTATATGCGCCTTGATGGATCATCTAAGATTTCAGATCGTCGAGATATGGTCACCGATTGGCAGACTCGACCTGAAATTTTCATCTTTTTGCTCAGTACCAGAGCTGGTGGTTTGGGTATCAACTTAACCGCAGCCGATACAGTCATCTTTTACGATTCCGATTGGAACCCTACGGTTGATCAACAGGCCATGGATCGTGCCCATCGTCTTGGTCAAACCAAGCAAGTTACTGTCTATCGACTCATTACCAAAAACACTATTGAAGAACGAATTCTTATGCGAGCTAAGCAAAAGGATGAGGTAGGCGGAAATCCATGTTATTTTGAATGTAGTATCTACACCATCGCTGGGTAATAATTCATCTAACATTAACTTTTCAATAGATTCAAAAAGTGGTTATTTCTGGTGGCGAGTTCAAGCAAGTTGACTTTAAGCCGCGCGAAATTGTTTCCTTGCTGCTTGATGACGAAGGTATGTTCGCCTTATAACAACTATTTTTCAAATGTGTCTTTTTTTAGCTTCGCATCTAATCAATCTTACCTCTGCATGCAGAATTGGACACTCAAATTCAGCAGCAATTGAAGCGAAAGGCTCAGGAAGATGAGGCAGCAAAGGAAAAGCGTGCAGCGAGTGCAATTAAGCGGCCGCGAAAAGGAGCTTCGAAAGATTCAACTCCATCGGAAACACCTGCTCAGAGCCCTTACGCTGTTGACAAATTATTCTCGGCTGGCGGTGATCATCTCCCCGAAGACGACACGAGCGGCGCGAGCAGTCCGTCACCTTTTGCTTCTAAAAAGAAAACAGGACGTCCCAGAACGCAAATCTCGTTCGGTTAGTTAGTTAGACACATGCTTATATCGGCATAGAAATCCCCAAAAAATTCCATAGCGTCCCAACTCTGTTCTTTCCTTTCGTACTTTCCAAGACATAGTAAATCTGCCTCTCACTTTGTAATATTTTCAAAGGACAGATCACGTTCTAGCTCGAACTACAATGTATACGCGTTATGAGCCAATAACCTAAATTACTAGCCTTGAGAATTTTTATGTTTGGATGAACCACGATATGAAGATACTTTATACAGTTACCAGCATGAAAAGCCTCATTTTATTGATGGCACCTTTGTAGTTTGGACCTCCTTTCTATGCTATGTGGTGGTGCGTAACAAATCAGGAACGTTTCCACGTCCTTCAAAACTGAAAATATACTGCTTAATTTGACCCAGGTCGCAGACCGAACGCTACAAATCCATTATACGAGTCGTGAATCCTAGGATTGTCCACATCCAGTCGCCTTTTTCCTTTGTCATTCACCAGTACTCGCGAGATATAGACTTTATTAATGATGGAGATTTAATTCTTATTATTTATTATTCTCGAAATAAACTCGGAAGTTCGAACACCGTACTATATGCTAAAGCTTACAGTAACCCGCTCTCGCACTCATATACAAAAAAACGAAAGGGCACAAGTACGAGGTAGATAAGCAACAACAGCATAAATCGAAAGCACGATAGCTTTACCACCATCATTGGCTTCTAGTGTGACAAGGAGTTACTTCAGTGCAATCATATCAGTTTTCAGGCTCACATTGCGACAATAGCAAGAAGGTTGAATTTTAATATTCTGTTCAGGTAGGCCAGGAATACCTTCAAAAGCAAGATTTTACACTCTGCCACTTTCCACCCTCTCAGGCGATTTATTGAATTTTTGTTGAATTTAGAACCACATAGTTACTTTCTGTGAAAGGGCTTTATTTTTTTATTCTAAAGATATCAATCAACAAATAATTATTGTCTCACACCGCTAGTTCGAACCGGGTATAACGATGATGGTCCTCTTCCAGTACCGATGCTTTCATAACATTAAGAGCGTCCAGAAAATCTTGTTCGTTTATGTATATTTCGTTTCCTTGAGAGCGCTTAAGAGCACAAAGACCGGCTTTGCGAAGTAACGCCTGCATATCAGCACCAGTAAAATAATTTGTCATATTTG
Organism: Umbelopsis ramanniana AG; assembly: GCF_025399195.1. Classification (NCBI taxonomy): domain Eukaryota; kingdom Fungi; phylum Mucoromycota; class Umbelopsidomycetes; order Umbelopsidales; family Umbelopsidaceae; genus Umbelopsis; species Umbelopsis ramanniana. Next base: position 11,917 of record NW_026252160.1, on the reverse strand, counting down.
CGAATTTTTCAAAGCAGACGTTAGCATCAACGTGAGATTTCTTAGCTAGAACTCGCAGAATTTGTAGCCTCTCTTCTTCGGACGGCAACGCTACAAAGATGTGCTGGTCCAAACGACCTATGATAAAATACATAAGGTCATCGTTAGATCCCAAATTAGTTATGGCTATACCTCAAGTGCGCTTACCAGGCCGAAGAATAGCCCTGTCTATCTTTTCTGGATGATTTGTTGCCGTCACCACCAATACTCTCTCTTTTCCTTGGCTCAGATTGTCAAGTTCCATCATTAACTGAGATATAAGCTTTGCGATGCCGGCTACGTTAGCACAAGCAAATTTCTCATTGTTCATTTTCCACAGTACCTACCTTATTAGCCAGGTTACCGGTGGCTTCTCTAGATCCAAAAATAGCCTCCAATTCATCAAAAAATATAACGCATGGGTTACAGCGCCTAGCAGTGGAGAATACTCTAGCAACCGCTTTCTCCGATTCACCGACCTGTCCAATTTTTTTTTTTTAAAAAATTGATCTATGATCACTCATTACAGCTTCATACTTACTTCGCCTTTGATAAGCTCGGGTATGCTGATTGCCAAAAAGTTAGCCGAGCACTCATTGGCAATTGCCTTTGCCAGGAGTGTTTTTCCAGTTCCTGGCGGCCCAAATAGCAAAACACCAGTTGTCGGCGATCCACCGAGCCGTTCGTACGCTACTTGATTGTTGTGCATCCAGGATGTACACTCCATTAAGGCGCTCTGGATAATAATAATTTGGCCAATGAGTTCGAATTTCAAACTTCACTACTGCTAATATGTATTGGGTCCTTTACACGTCAAATCCGATTGCTTACTTTCGCCTTTTCCAGACCTCCTATATCTGACCATTTGATAGCTTCAGGCTGCTCCGCTGTTCGTCCTACCCCAGGTCCAATAGCATGAATATTTTGAATTGATTCAATCAGATCTTCCTCGGTTACTGTAATGAGCGAAAATTAATATAAATAATGGCCGTTTGGCATAACGGGCTATTTGAAACTTACTTAAATTACGGCTCTCTCTACACCGAGCTTCATCTGCTATCCGTACTAGCTTGTACACGTCGGCTAATTTATAGCTGTGAAGTCGATCTGCTATGGCTTTCGAATCAAGCGTTGGAGAAAATTGGAACAGTGATCCAATATTACGGAATAGATGGAACCTTTCCTCTGGCGTTGGGATCTCAAATTGTAACACATCCTATATGCGGGGGTGCTCGGATCAATGTTGATCAATGTCCTGATCATAAGATCAAATAAACTTACATCGAAAGATTTCTTGATTCCATGGTCCAGTGAAGCCAAATCAATGCAGCACCCAACCTAGCAACATGGTAAGCACAAAAGCAAACAATCACCAAGATGGGAAGGATACTAACAATTATTGGTTCATTATCCTGATCATTCTGCAATTGATCTAGCACTTGTAGTCTCAGCTGGATGTCGGACAGACCAGACTTTGGAAACATTAACTCAATATTGTCCAGAATTACTGCTTATGATTAGTGATGGTATTATCCGTTTATACGATAAAGCGACAATATATACCTATACTTCGATCCAGCTCTCGAGCACGATTCAGAAGCTGTGTGATGCCTTTTTCCAGTTGATTTGGGTACTCCAGGACTAAGCTTCCAATGGAAGCTTGTAATACCTATTATCCTGTTAATACTCCTTTCCTTTCCAGTACAATAATTATTTTTTTTCACTTGCACGTACATTGAGGTTGTAGTGTTTGGCAGCAATGGCGATTGCGGTGGATTTACCTTGAATGCACAACTTAGCAAGGTGATTTTTTAACCATATTGTACCCCATGACTGTCTCAATGCAAACCTATTCCAGATTCCCCTACTAAGAGCAGTGACCTCAAACGAACTAGATCTGCTTTATCGATTTTCGACTGATTTAACGCTAGTTGGAAGAACTGCTGCAACCTTTGTACGTCTATATTGAGCGCCAATCTTCCTCAAGCTGTACATGCGGTTCTAGATCATACCTGGCACCTGTCTCTCCAAAGCATTCTGGCAGACTATGAATTGGCCAAGTGTCCATCACTCAAAGCAAGACACGAGAGATGGGCTATCGGGGTTTAAAAGTTTTTCTTTATAAACATTGACAATGGTAGTTCGCTGAGAAACAAACGGTACAAAATAGAGGTCATTAGAAGATTGAAAGTAAATAGGTTTGATCATAGTGATATCTTTCAATTGACGTTTTCCTAGTTAGTTAGAGGAGGCTCATCATTAAAGTTAGCAGCACAGAGATCCTCTGAGCTCCACCACCTTGACAGCTACCTGAATTGAAGTCCCGAAAGCAACCAAATTCAGTGGCAAACTTTGATGACGTCTATAGCATTTGACTCGAGAGAAATTTTTCAGAGCCTACTATCAAGAACTTTACCCCACAAAGCTATTCTATAATGGCTGGTGAGAACAATGTGGACCAGATCACGAGCGAGCTCGATAAAGTCCAAGTTAATGGAAACGGAAAGCTTCCCGCGGAGTCCGCGCCAACAGGAGGTACACAAGGCTTCTTATGAATACCGGACAATTCAGTTAGAGACGATTAACCATGTCCATGTCTTACTTGCCTTTTAGTGAAGGAAGAAAAGACCAACGGCAACGATAAAAAAGCCGAAGAAGACGCTGACGATGATGAGGAAGACGACGGAGAGGATGAAGGCTGTAAGCTACAGTTCTAAGTTGGACGAAAGGAGAAGTTTATAATAACACAGTTCTACTACAGCTGCTGACAAGAAGAAAAAGAAGAAGAAGAAGAACAAGAAGAAGAAGAAGTCTGGAAACAAGCAAAGTGAACCTCCTACTGTTCCTTTATCAAAACTGTTCCCCAATCAGATCTACCCCGAAGGAGAAATTGAGGAATACAGAAATGAGTTAGTGCCAAATATCTGTATGATTAGCATTGGTAAACTGTGGACCTGACTCTTTTTTTTCATTAAGTAATACGTGGAGGACAACAAATGAGGAAAAGAGGTACCTAGAACGATCCAACCAAGACCATTATAATGATTTGAGAAAAGCTGCTGAAGTACATCGGCAGGTAATTATGAAATTGAATTATGGTTCAAAGTTCTTTACCAACGTTACTTATGCCCTCACTTGCATTTTTTTAGGTGCGTCAATATGCTAGAAAGACCATCAAACCTGGAATGACCATGATCGAAATTGCTGATTTGATTGAGAATGGCACTCGGGCGTTGGTCGAAGAAAATGGTATGGAAGCTGGTATTGGTTTCCCTACTGGACTTTCCTTGAACGACTGTGCTGCACATTACACACCCAATGCTGGTGACAAGACCGTTTTATCTTATGACGATGTGCTGAAGGTTGATATTGGCACTCACGTGAGAGGTAAGGAAAGATGATAATTTGACCTATATCAAATATTCATTTTTAACTCATATGCTTCCAATTTAGGCCGTATATGCGACTCTGCATTTACTATGAACTTCAATCCAAAGTTCGATAAACTGATTGAAGCAGCTAGAGAGGCTACTAATGCTGGAATCAAAGAAGTTGGCATAGACGTACGTGTATGTGATATTGGTGCTGCTGTTCATGAAGTCTACGACTCCTACGAAATTGAATTGGATGGCAAAACATACGATATCAAGCCCATTCGCAATTTGACCGGACATACCATTGAACCATATCACATTCATGCTGGCAAATCAGTTCCAATTGTCCGTGATTCTGGTGATGAATCCAAGCTTGAAGAAGGTGAATGGCTTGCTGTAGAGACCTTTTGCTCGGTAAGTTTTCCTAGGCTACCCTGTGGCAACCTTTTCGAAATTGAGACTAATGTGACCATTGTAACAGACTGGCCGTGGATATGTTATTGAGCAAGGAGAATGCTCTCATTACGCCAAATCCTTTGACGCTAGCTTCGTACCATTGAGGTAAATTTTATTATCTTAACCACCAAAGTCATGACCAGCTTATCTCATTCATCTCATTGAAATTAGATTGCCAAAGGCCAAGTCACTGCTAGCAACCATCAACAAACATTTCGGTACTTTGCCGTGGTGTAAGCGATATTTGGATAGAACTGGCGAGGAGAAATATGCTATGGCATTGAAGAATCTTGTCGATAATCGCATTGTCACAGCCTATCCACCACTCCACGATACCAAAGGTAGTTACACTGCACAGATGGAGCATTCTATTCTCCTCCGACCAACCGTCAAAGAAGTTATCTCCAGAGGTGACGATTATTAAATCGCATTATTGGTGCAACATGTATATTTTCATCAAAATAAACCCTCACCGAAGTGTGCTAAAAGCTATTGCAATGCTCATACTTATCTTATTGAATATGATATCGTACAAACGGCTAACAAAAAGCAGTGCGCGGGCTCATCTCTTTGCGTTACATTTTATTTCATTTTTCTTGTATTTAGTGTAATTGGGCTACTATAGAATCTTAAGCTTGCTGCGATATATCATATTGAGTGTATATAATAGCTGAGAATGCCTGCAGTTCTTTCACATAACTTAAGGCCTAGTAAAACAAATAAGTAAGATACATTGAAATTGGCATACTGTTTTCAGCAGAAATGGGACCTACGTTAAGATACTCGTTGCTGTTGATGATGAGATGTGACTGGCGACTAACGGGTGGCAACAGGTTGGCAATAGTAACCTTCTTCTCAATTGCTGATGGTTGGAGGTAGTTACTATTGATTTCCTGGATGCGGTCTTCATTTGATACATTGTTTTCTCGATCGAATGGCTTCGTGAAGGTGTTGTGGTAGAATAAAGCAAAAAGTTCTTCCAAACAAGCACCCAACACAGTTTTGAAATCAACGCTGCATAGCAATATTTAGCATCCAATAATAAAGCCAACGTCAACAGTAGAAACCGATATATACCTCTCAACAAAGTCACTAGTTTCGTCGAGTAGTCTACGCAATTTATAGTTCTTCAGACTTTTCTCAGCTTCCTGCGGTGACGTCGCATAGCCTGCCTGGACCAAAACTTCTGCTTCGTCGTCAGCATTTTGTGGGATGATGTATTGCGCAAAGCTGTTTCTCAAAAATCTAGTTATAATCTTAGAGGTTTAGACAGTAAGCGAAAGTTAACACTTACCTGTGAGGCTTCATTGATTCGGCGTCGTACTCTATCAAATGTCGTACTCGCTTAATCAACCTTAAGGTCTCTTCATAGTTAGTCGCATGCTTCAGCTGAATACTGTTTAGAATGGAACGTGGGAGTAAGATGATTAGATAATGTTATAAACAATAAAATCGACTAAAAACAGTAGATCTATCGTACCTGCCAAAGACTTCATGTACCGCAGCCTCAACTCTTGCAGCAAGTCCCTTCCAGCCTTTGTGGAGTAGCCACCAACTGAAAGATAAGAACTTGCCTTCTACATCAATGTCCATGAAGGTATCCTTTGACTCAGACTCAGATCTCTCAATGCGGATTGTAGGCTCGCTTCTATTCAAACTTGCAATAGAGGACACGTAAGTGAACCGGCCCAAAAGATTTAGCTCAGTATGTGTAAGCAATGTCAGCAACGACACGCAGTAAAGGGAAGTCAAACTTCTAGTAAAGCCTACAAGTAGCCAAAGAGGTTAGTATGTACTCATGACATGTCAAAACACGTTCATAAGGAGTTCTCACTTTTGATTTTAATCTCTTCCCATAGTGCGTACTTGGACTTTAGTACTACTGCCTTTTCTTCCGATGGTACCTCCAATTTTTGAGAGCTTACAAGCTCGGATCCTTCCGACAAGGATGAGTTTGCAAGACTTCCAATGCTGCTCTCCATTGTACCACTATTGAGGATAGCTTTGCTAGATGGCTGCTGATCCTCTGTAATTGGTAAGAAGAGCTCTGGTGCGGGCTCTGGTTTTGTTTCTTCAGACTGTTGCTCATTGACAACAGTCTCAGCGTTCTCACTATTAGTAGGAGCTTCACTAATGCTTTCTTCCTTTATTTCTTGTTCTTCGACAGGCTTTTCTTGGTTGGAGTTAGCTTCAATCTCGCTTTCTTGCTTCTTTTCCTCTTTTTGCTTTTCTAGCTTCTGCTTTTGCTCTTTGCGTAGCTCTTGCAGCTTAGCCCATAGCTCCTCCACAGCCATATCATCAAAAACTTGTTCACTTAGAGTGGGTAATAGCGATAGAACGGTAAATGTACAGTCATTTTGATTTTGTTCAAAGCGTCTCTTCAAGCTGTGAGGAAATGTTAGACTTTGCTGGTTTTTCGTCGAACATGCTCGCGTAGACATACTTCTCTTTGGCCATTCTTTCAGATGCAGCCTTGTCCTGCAATTCCTGAATTTTATTCCGGGCATATTGACCAGCAAATATACCTCCACCTATAATAGTTGCGGTAATAAGTAAACCTTTGCGATGGCGCTTAGTATAGTCTTTGATGCTTTTGAGCATTTTTGTTTGTTGGCAGGAAAAACTGTAAGTTGTGTTGGTAAGATGAATTTCGATTCCCCAGATTGTCTTTGGAACTCCGGTATGCATGTGAAAAACAGCTGTCAAACTTTTGGTCTCGCCCTCATCCATTTTTTAAAGCACCAGCTTTGTACTATATTTTATTTCTGTTACTGTTGATACATTCAAAAAAAAAAAGTTACGAAAGGTTGAAGATTCTAGTCTATGAACATCAGGCATCTATACAATTCAGCTACCACCCAACAATTTAGGCTGTTTCCCAAGAGACGATGCTTTTGTATGATCTTGATATCATCTGGAAACTTCAGATGAGGAGTACAATGTGGAGCTTCATATTGTCTCGGAGTGATCGAATTGACTGATGGTTCTTGTGTGTCTGTAGTTTCGTTTTTCCAAGGAGGCATAGGAAATGCGTGCAACCGTGCTACTTCTGTGGGAGTGAAGTACCTCAGACCAAGTGACAAAAGTGATTCCGGATGGGCCCAGTCATATGAACTGACCTGAAATATGTATGTGTGAGCTTCTTAAGAACTAAATAAGAATACTGACATTTTTCCTCACCTCTAAATTTTTTGTTTGCAACATGGATCCACTGGTTTGAATGTGATGGGAACCGTATGCCTTTGTTGATACCATAGTGTAAGTCACGCAATTTGACTTGTTTAAGCAAGCAAAGCAAATTCATATATTATACTACCTTAGTAAAGCAAGACGTTTGATGACCTGATGGTTTTGTAATATCTGAAAATATATCGTTAACATTTACGTACGATAAAGTCAAGAAGTCGAAATCGTTCATTACCAAATCTAAAATTGTTGGACTTTGTAAGATATTTTTCTGGTACAAGGTGCTGTTCTGCATCTGTTTCTTCAAGGTCAAGGAATGCTGAGATTGATGGTGTTTTGAATTCGATTCGCTCTCCATCAAATGGCCAACACTCATGGATTATTGCCCTCTCTATATATCCCTCAGAGTCGGAAGGTGTGTCTCGCCGACGAGCTATGAGATAATATCGTAACCGGTGGTTTGGAATACCAAACTGGGTAGGAGATAAAAGGCATTCCTGTATATAGTAATCAAGACTGTCGAGTTGATTTACCAGGGCTTCTCTAGATTGCGAGCACTGCAAGATAGTTTTTCAATTATATGCATAAATCGTCGAAGAAAACAATGAAAACACATCAAACCTCGAAATTCTTGACATTTTCCAAAAAGATATATCGTGGCAATATGGATAACTTAGGTAGTAGCGTAATGAGATGTAATAATGGCTTTGCACGTTGATCTTCGCTGTCTTGTAGCTTTCCTCCTCTTGTATAAGGCTGAAAAGCACATCACTAGTGTTACAAGCAATAATGCAGATATTACAAAGATGAAGCCATATAGTGCTCACCTGACATGGTGGACTCAAAAGCCAGCAATCGGCATTGTATCTAAATGCATTGAATCAGTATAAGAACCCAATGTCAAGGAGTTGTATAATACATACCTTTCAATATCCTTCACGGTCAGGCGATCTATAGCTTTCTTCAAGTCGAAAAATATTATCATTTAGCACAACATCAACGATTTCTAGTTTGAAATGCTGTACTGACATTAGAGGGAGCAGAACCGAAGGTATGTTGGTAAACTTTGTTGGCTACTTCATTCATGTCGAATGCTTTTGCCACTGAAGCATCTATGCCCGCAACATTCAGTGCATGGTGCTTTCAAAGACAATCGAATGAGCTGATGTCTAAGTCTTTTCGCAATACAACTTACTACTTACTAGACCACCGATGCCACTAAAGAATTCCAAACATGTAATCATGGTTGTTTTATGGATCAGTCTGAGTCTAACGGGGGCAGTAACAATTGGAAAAAAAAAATTATAGCTTCCAAAGCACGTAGGCGATCCAAATTTTTTATTTTGATTTTTATACAATATCATTTTATGGGTGTAATGGGCAGGAAATGCTTTTGATGGTGCGCCGTTCTACTGTATCTTTACGAAGACAGCTCACATGCTGTTTATGTGAGACGAGTGTCTAAAAGGTATATGGTACTGATTGTTGGCCAGTGTCTAACCAGGATGATATCGAGAGGTGAAATGTTCATAGTTTGCGCTTCATCAAATAAAGATGTAAACCCTTTCGTTCGTATCCTGGGCGGTGTGGATCTTCTGTCACCTTAAGATTTCGCTAATATTAATCAAATGTTCAAGCAGCTCATTTTAAGATTCAAGCTTACCTCAGTTATGGTAAACTTTTTCCTCGCCAGTGTAAAGAAGCGTTTGTCAGCTTTTCTCCTTCGTTTGTAGCACAAGTATATTTCAGTCTTTTCGTTAGATAACAGCAATAGCGAATCAATAAGAGGCTGAAATGCGATCTCGAGATATACGCAGTCCGAAGCTATTATGATGTCCGGTGTCTTAGTAAGCCAATGAGGCAGTTCTACTCCCCTAGGAACAAAGAATCAGTAACAATGACAGCGAAGGTGTTGCTCAAAGGTTACATACCAGTCAAGAACATTCGCCTTCACAATCCTGCCGAGGTCATTGATGTTAATGTTGGCCTCCATAAGTGAGAGCATTGGACTAACCGATTCAATGTTTAAGAAGAGCTTGTTAGCAATAAAGTTTGAAGAGTTAAAAATAGCGGTAAGTAGATACTGACATCTGGTCCGTGATTACAATCTCGTTTGCATCCAAAGGATTGCACATTGCTCCTAATACCAAGCCCACTAGGCCAGTACCGCTTCCAAGTTCGAGGATAGTTTTTCCTTTAAAGGCATTACCATTACTGCTCTCGTATTTCCATATGAGATAGTTGCAGCTAACATCTGCGGCTTCCCATGTTTTCCCTCCACAACCACCAGTCGTGTCTTCCTTAATTAAAATTGGTCGAGGAAGACCTTTGTAGTCGAAGGAAGATGTTCGAATGATGTTCGAGTTGAGGATCTTTTCTGGATCCATAGTCAATGACCACTCCAAAAATGGATCTTTCTCAGAGTGTACCTGATCTACATCAGTCTCAGATTCTGTCGTGACGATGATGGAGCCAACATCTTTCCGTTCTTCGTTTTGATTTATTACAATCGCAGTTGACATGTTGATAAGTGTGGAGGCGGTAATCTGGATACAAACACTGCGCAAAAAAAAAAAGGAAAACGGTCGAGGTCTTGCGGTTGATGAAAAAGCCAAATTTACCTTTTCCGGTTCGCACTCAGCTCGAATTTTTATTTTTTTGTATTAAGGTTTTATTCTGCTGTTTGCTTCGCAATTAGCTAAAGGAAGGTGAGATATTTTCAAAGTATACGGGAATAGGAATGAGAAAAATTAGATTTAAGACCAAAGAGGAGAAGAAGAGCAATAAGGCTTTGGGATCAGTTTCTCTTCTAGAAACTAAGACCCTAGCCGTGGTGGAACGGTACAATCTTTTTGGACACCGGCATTGGAGTGTCAGGTATATCGAATCGGTTTTAGGATTAATCCATATCTTTAATAATCCTCAATATCATCTCTTCGAGCGTATGTTGTTATCAGAATTCTTCTACTCATAGGAACCCAAGATGTAATAATAGCAACCAGTGCTTTAAGCTCTTCCTCTGGCTCCACGTCCATCTGCAGCTGCATGGACCGCCGCCATCGGTGCACTCAGCTCGATTCATCGTACCTTAAATTCAGGACTCCACAGTTGCATTACTATCGAACGCACCTGAAGTATAGAGTACGTTTTTTAAAGCGAATGGAAGAGTAGTACAGCACTGCTATGTAAGCGCGCTTCCTTTCCATCCAGAAGATGGCGGGGGAAAAGTGAAATGGGAGCATACGCAAATTGAGTGATATTTTTAAATCATAATCTACATTTACAATATAAAAACAATTAAAGATTTTACAATGCATTTTTGAAAATAAAAGTTTAAAACATTATAATTATATAAATTAACATTTTTATGTTGTTTTATAAAATACATTAATAAACTTATATACTGTAAAAAAGTGTTATATAAATGATATTATATATAAAATAAATTAAAAATTATATAGAAGTAAAAATAAATTTTTACTTCCATATGTACACACCTCAGCAGTTCGCAAAATCTTACCCATGCAAAAAAGGACCGCGTAGCCTCTTTTTTTTTTTCTTTTTTTTTTGGCGGGAGGGGGGAGGGTTTTTCCTTCTTGTAGTAAAGGAGGCTATGGTGGATTAATCGCCATTATGGAGACCTTGCTGCCTATAGGATTGGTAGCTCACATCAGACTATTCATTCGGTTTTGGGGATAACTTCGTACCACCTACTTGACAACGGTATACGTGTCACTGGAATGGTCTTAGGCCCTAATCTCACCAATAGTTCCGAATGCTACTTGTTATCCAGCCAGGCATTTTTACGGACTGGTATTTCTTGCTCTGCCTTATCCAGTGGTTGAGCTTGGGATGCCATCTACGGTGTGATATTCGAATAGACGGTTTATATACTTTAGGGTTTCCATATATCACACTGAAAGTTAGTGTCTATAGTAGGAACTATTATACATTTTCAGAAGTGACTAACAAGGTTTTTGGCGTATATTCTGCTAGTAGTACGCACACAGCTGTATGTAGGAAATGAAGACCATGATGCTTCTCGAAACATTTTGCCAGCCGGCGAAGTGTTGCATAGGTATAAACCCGCACTTGAATTTTTGTCCTGAAAATTTCGGACAAACGAGTTTATGAAGAACTAGCACGATGAAACACAATAACACTGCTTGAAATATTTTCAAGATAGCACAACGCTATATTAGAAAATGCCATGAATATGAGGGAACATCACTGCCGATAAATGACGGAAAAGCAGCTGGATATAAGGCTAAGCTAATAGAAAGTCATTCTCAATATCCGAATGGTTATGTTGATAAGCATTGGAAGCTGTTGAACCTGATATCAGAGCAGCTCTGCGCGAAGTGTTCCCAGAGCTATTGATATCAATATCCGTGTGGAATAAAAACGGATAACAGATGTAATTTCGCTCAAAAAACTAAGGAGAGCTACCGGCTGCAAGAAATACCGACCGTGTCATCGATTGCGACGGAAAGGATCACAGAACGGAATGCGACTCCTATCTAAGAATATCTTAAGGATTTTATTTTCATCGATGAAGTGGGGACTCAATCTAAACACTTAGCGAAATCACCTTCGCTCTCGACAAGGAACTCTAGCCCAAGGGTATTGTGCGCTCAATAAATACATAAGCTGACTAAGGTACATGATATTGTTGAACATAAGGATTACAAGTGTTCGTGTCTTCAGCCGCATTCTTCAGTCTTAAATTCATTGACACTTTTGGCGAAATTTAAGCATAAGATAAGACGATATGCTCTGGTGACCGACCATTGTTCAGACAATGAAATATGCGAGCAGGTACCAATTATGACTGCTGTTGAATGTCAAGCATGGATCAGACCTACTGTTTCTTTTTTTTTTTT